>NW_027100950.1:0-7500 GCF_029633855.1 Hoplias malabaricus
TCAACACGCTTGGAGGAGAACACTAAACACTGATTCTGCGGCATCAGCTCAACACCCTTGGACTGCTCTGTTAAGTTGTGGGTGAACATTACCACTGGGAGACCATTGTGGTTTTCAATACGCTTTAAATCTATAAATACAAAAGAAATATATTAAAAACATGGCGGTGGTGTAGTTCTCTCAGCGATACGTACTTCGTATTGACGGGAGTGAACGGGGAGTAGAAGTCCTGGATGATCTGGTAGGAGAACCACGAGCAGGCGATGATGGAACACAGAGCTACAAACACAAAGTCAAAACGTTAATACGTTGAAATAAATCGGGTTAACCACCGAATCACGGGGAGGATTCCTCACTAAACACAAGCCTGGGCCTTGAGGAGTGATGTAAATGAAGGTGGCGGATGCCAGAACTTGCCTCCCAGTATGAGAATGATTCCTCCGGTCATGGCGATGCGGGACTTCTTCACCTTGTCGTCACCTCCACAGTTTGTGCACTTCATCCCCATGGAGGCCACGCCCATCCCCACCACAGTGAGGAGGATGGCGATGACCATCAGCGCTCGAGTGGCCTGGAGAGCACCTGCACAGAGACAGAGAAAACAGAGCTGGTGTTAAAGAGTGGGTTTATTTATTTATTTATTTATTTCAGATCAACAAAGTTGTGACCATCAGCTTTGGTCAGTTTATTAAAACTGAGGGATATTAATAGTAGGGTCCTTTCCCTCATTCACAGCTAAATCATAACACAGCTCTGAACAGAGCTTAATACCACTTTGAAAATAAGAATTGTTTTAATTGAGTCTAGATTTCAAACTGTGAACGAGTTAGAAATCTCTGGTGAAAAAGTATTGATCATTAAATTCTTCTGGACGTCTGGTTCCATTCACCACCACAATGTTTCTCCAGAATGAAGCATGTCACACCAAAATAAACCCTTTACTGGAAAAGAAAATGGCGGAGTAGCTCTGTTGCTAAGCTGAGGGCATTTTGAAAAAGCAGGATCTCTCGGCTCATCGCCAGATAACGTAACCCTCAAAGCCAAGTATTTAAAATACTGTCCATTCCTCCTGCAGACATCACTATACAATCACAATGTCTCCTATTACTCATTAGAAACATTTACCTCAGCAATGAGAACCTGTTCACGAAGCTTTAGCATTAAAATGCTAGCAACAAACTGGTACTCCGATTAGCCTCAAATGTCATAAACAACATGACCCAGTATTGAATACAGCAAACTGAAATGAAAAAAACGTTAGCTGCTACACGAGGCTAGTCTTGCTAACATGCTAATCCTCTGGCTCCTCACTGTTACTGATCACTAATCCTGTCATATTGACCCAAGGTGAGGTTTGAAACCTGTCCTGAAGCGTCTTAAATGGAATTAGAGTAAGTGTGTGTTTATGAGAATGAAGGTTCATGTTAGTGTCAAACATTTTTCCGCTGTTTTATATAAAAATATAACAATTACCATTGTATAAAATCAGGGAATATTCGTTTCATTCAACAAAATTCACTGTATTCAGCTCAGCCAAGACATGTCCCGTTAGACAGATGGCAGTAACGGACGTTTAAGCCTCCAACGCCTGTAGGTGGTGTTTAACAATCTTTACCAAATGAACCAACACTTTATAGCAATTTGTGTCCCTGAAATAAGAGAAGTAATAAAAAGACAAGAGGAAGGGATGATCTGGAAAGTCCCAGGTCACTGCAGAACTGGTTTGACCAAAGTCAGATTGGGTTTCGTTGGGTTTTTTTTTTTTGCTTTTGAACAATTGTTAAATTTTCTACAGTTTGAACCGTAAAAAAGCCCCGAGAACTGGAGGCTCCCTCTGAATCAGACCCAAGACTCTATTAGAAAGTTTTAACCACGATTCAAGTCTGATCTCTGAACGTGGGGCCAGACCGAGCCGACGTCCTGGGTTTGTTTCATTTAAAAGTCTCGGTAGATTTTCAAATAGCTTGACTACGAGTCTAAAAATCATTCTCATAAACTCCCCTTGGAGCAAACATCCCACCCCCATTCAGGCACCTGCAGCCAGGTGCGACACAAACCGGTTCCATCCGGAAGACTCCAGAGAGAGACACACACCATTTTCCCTTTGTAACGTAGGCATGCACAGAACAGGTCTAACTAGTCATGGGGGAGAGAGAGAGAGAGAGAGAGAGAGACTCAGAGTCAAGTTTCGAACCGCCCACTGTGTGTGTTTCTGTATTCAAAAATCTAAGGGATTGGCCTTTCCTCTGCGATCAGACCACAGTTTCAGTCTCAGATAAAAACCCTTCCAATGAAATCCGGCGAAAGAAACTCACCGCCGACTGAAACCCATTAATAACGAAGCACTTGGAAATCACCAGAAACTATAAGCTTTAACACAGTCTTCCTTCACTCATTCTTTTTAAAGTACTGTAGATTCAACCAAAATAAAGTCCACTTTTTACCAGTAAAAATACTACAGAGCACCAAGACCCCCCCCCCCCCCCCCCCCCCCCAGAGAAGTGTCTCAAAGCCCTGCTTTGACCTGAAAGGATTTTATGCTTTTGACTTCATACGAGTCTCTAACAAAACGGCCTCTCATCTTTAGCCCTATTGTAAGAGCCTTGAACAGGTTTATATCCATTCTCCAGCCTCGTCATTTTTGTAGTTTGTATCCACATCTATAAAAGTAATCATATCCAAGAGGTTTATCCACCAACCGTTATCTCTAAACACTGCTTCTGGACCACGCCCAAAAGATAACACTCCTTTACAGCACTTTTCCAATGAGTGAGTTTATCATCCACGTTGGCCTGCGTTGTTTGTAGTTGTAATGAAGTGGTGTAGAAGTGATAAGGCCTTATCAAACGCTCTGATAGCGAAAGAAAATAAATAAATCCCGTTACCAGCCAGCTGCCAGCCATCGACACTTAAACTTTACATACAGAGGTTTGATCAGTGAAAGAGGTGAAGAAATGGAGCGTTGGCTGGATTTGGGTTCATTTTTGATACATTACGCCCAAAAATAAGGCTTTAGGCTTCACCAACAGGTCTATGGACAATGTTTTAGCTCAGATCCGAACATGGGTTCTTTGACCAGACGTGGCCCTTCTAGGGCGTCTAATCTCCTCTCCTCTGAAGTCTTGGTTTCTGAAGTGTGCACCAAGAGTGGGTATGAAGAGTTTTCCCCAAGGAACCTTTAATAAGGAGATATGAGAGTCACAGAAACCTGTCTAACACCAGTCCAAGCTTCGGAGCCAAGAGCTGTTTATTAGCGTTTATTTTTAGTCGTGTAGGTGAAGGACAACACTTCATTAGGACCCCGGTGTTATTCGCTGCTATTTCAGCTGCTGCTCCGTGAAGGTGATGAATAATGGCTCGTATGGTTCTGTGGCTTAGGTTTGCAATGGCTTTGGGTTCGAAAATAAATAAATAAATAAATCAACAAGCAAATGTGATGTTTTAGACCTGCCCTCCTTTTCTCCTCCTCGATACCGGGAGCATTTTCCACCAGCCGAGGAGGGGGAGGGCAGCACTGTGTAATCATTACTGCAACAATGAATAACTCAAGTGTAGAGACTCGACACTTTCTTTCTGCTTTCCCACATTCCCAGAGCAGAGAGGAGTGCCTCGACCTGGCACTATAGTTCAGGTTTCAGGAGAAGGCAACGCCTCAGTTTCTCCTACTGCAAGATAACGAGGTTTTATTCAGAGTAATTTTAGAGCATTTCTATTGTTATGATACAGACTCCACATGATACAAAATGTCCACATGCCATTACAGTTCCTTTAACCTGGCGTGTTATACAAGGCTTCCCCACACACAGAACTGCCTTCAGGGCGTGGCTCTCACTGTGCACCTGCAGAAGCCGAAAAAACAGCTTTAGACTCCAATAGAAACTCATCCATTCCAACTCCAGCCTCTAGTTTAAGGTCCTCTGTGATTGTAAACCTTTATTTAAACTGTGACCACCTCTAGATGCCCTTGTTTATCTGTTTACGTAAATAACGACGCCGTTTGGCCCGTTTCTTGTGACCCGCTCTAAAAGGGTGTGGTCAGATGTTTATCTGGAGCTCAGCCTCGGGGCATTTCGGTTGAAGAAACGGTGGCGCTCCACCATTAAAGTCAGTAGACTCAGGACTTCTGATGAGTTTAGGTCACTGCACTGATGCTCAGTCAAAATCCAGGGCTGAAACACTAAGCATAACTTCATCACTGGGAATTTGTGATGTAACAAACACTGAGTGAAAAATCAGGCTCTTATTGACTTCCTAAAACACAATGAGGGGTGAGCGGTCCATTTTTAAAGCTTCTGTTGCCTCAGAGGAATCAGGAAGTGTCTGTTTTTAAAAACACAAGCCCTGGTCTATTCCCCGTCACCTGGATGTTACCTGTGCCACCGAAGGAGACGTCCATGTCACTTTTCCAGGGAGATATTTAATACCCTGTGCTTTTTGGGAGAGAGATATTCTACCCCTATAACCACTGATGAAAAGCATTAGTGGTCTGGGCTAGAGATGAGTTATGTCCTTGGCTTGGCACAGCACTGGGCACAGAAATGGCTCATCATTATCACCGCTGTGTGAAGAGGGGATTTTAATGCCCTGCAAAACCACAGAGTGAGAAAACACACTCGTTTCCTGCTCCATCTCCAAACACACAACTGGTCTGACCAGCTCCCGCACACCTGAGCATGCCTTCGTCTGCGCAAGCTCAAAAAATCATTATTAATAATCACGTGTCTGTTGGGAATAGTGGGAATACTTTAATATACAGGGGATTAACACAATGGAACCTGTTAATAAACGAGAGATAAAGGATCGGACAGAGATTTCAGAAACAAAAGGCAGCTAATACAGACACCAGCTTCTCCAGAAAGTAGCTTATTAACCAACTCTGGGCCAAAGCGTGATGTCTCCTTTGGAGATTAATATAATTAGTGCATGTCCCTGTTAAAACTAAACAAGATATCAATGAGTGGACAAAGGAATCACGCTAAATGAACACTGCTAAAGTCTCAGTCGGTCGGTGTATTCTGGACCCCCCCAGGGTCATGGACATGTCCAAGTTTGGAGACTGTTCTTAAATAAGTTGATACTTGCTGAATGTGGCTCTCTAAAAATGACAGCGCCGTCCACAGCCATCCCCCACTGTGTAAATATGCAAATTAGAGTTCATAACTTATGCAGGGTAAATGTTGTACCTGTCAACAAGCCGATAGCTCATTTCCAGCAGTTAATAAGTCATACAAGTCAGCAGGATTTTCTCATTTAAACCGAAACCAACACTGTTCTAAAAGACCAGAGCTGATCAGACCCTCAGCTTTGAGCTTAAGTTAACTGGCTAACTGAGAAATCCTGCTCTGTGAAACACCACAGAGCGAGATTCAAAACTTAACCAGGTGATGGAAGCCCAAAGTTGAACATCCTCCAACAGGAAGGTCCCTCAGCTCTGGTTCAATTGACCCTTTCTATTAGTTTGGCTTGACCTTGGCTTAAGTTATCCGGCTAAATTTGGGGCATATTCCCAGGACTGTCACACTTAGGATGATCTAGGAAAGTACCTGGTTCCTTATTTGGAATTTTCAATTCCACCTTAAAATTGAAACATTACCGTTCCACCTTAAATTCTCAACTAACTGCGGTTTATTCCCTCCATTTTTAATCTCCACATAATTACATCGGATTCGACGTCAATTAAACCGTTGTGTACCCCGTAATCTAAACAGACTCCACTTCTAATTAACACCACTTAAGGTGGAATGGAAAGTTTTTCAAACCTGACTATATAACTTTTATGCATTCTTGGTAAAACCACGCCGTCTTTAAGCACGTTACTCACTGTTCAGCTGCAGCATGGAGTCGTAGATCTTGCACTGCATCTGCCCAGTGCTCTGGAAGGCGCAGGACATCCACAGCCCCTCATACATGGCCACGGCCGTGATGATGTTGTCCCCAACATAAGCGGACATCTTCCACTGGGGCATGATGGTCCCAGCCAAGAGGCCAACCAGCCCCACCAGGGCCAGCACGTACCCAAACAACTGCAGCCCCTTATGAGCCATGCTCCTTCAGCACACACCTGCTCAGAAAACACAGACCCGCCAAGAACTACAGCAGCCTCCTGAGGTGGAGAAGCAGAGGTGGGAGATGGAGAATAGTCCTTAAAAGGGTTGGAAAAAAGCTCAATCCACTTGTAAAAAGAAAAACGTTTTAGAGTTTAAAGTAAGTCAGTCAGTCAGTCAACTTCCAGCTCCCAGAGGGTGGAGGAAACTGGGGTAACTCCCGTGTGCAGGTGTCTCTGAGGTCGGTGAGGTTTTAGTAAAGCACCTGTTGCTCCAGCCTCCTCCTTAAATCTGAAGCCCGGTATCTACTGGTTGGCTGCTAGAGAGCAGCGTATCAAAGGGGGCGTGGTTTAGTTTAGCACCTGTTTTCAGACAGGCCACACCCTCCTCCACCCGTGTGCGCTCTGATTGGTTGGTGAAGGTGTCTTTCAAGTGTCATGGTGCATGCTTTCACACTCCTAAGATCTTGTTTTACAACGTTTATATATTCTCAAATATTCTTAATAAGTATTCCCGCTAACCCAGTAAACAAGGAGCGTCCCTGGACGTTCAAAATAGGTCTAAAAGTAGTCTGTCCGTCAAGGACATATTTTAAACGTCAATGAACGTCCAAAATCCATCTTAATAAGTTAGTTAAGTGGTGACCAATCGATAACGTCAGTGGACGTCCAAAACACGTTTTATACAAGTAATTTATTTCGGGACCAATTAATAACGTCAATGGACGTCCAAAATACGTCTAATAGTCGTCTTTTCAATGTCTGTGTTTGGACGTCTTTTCAACTTTCATTTTCAACCTTAAGAGAACGTTGATTAGACGGCAGTCATTACGTTATTTCAACGTTGAATCAACGGCTAAATGTTTACTGGGTATGGCTTGGTTATGTTTGTGTATAAACACACCTTTACATACTGGCACAGCAGTAGAAATAGAAATAGAAATTAAATGGCACTTTGTTGCTAATTTAAATGCCCACTTACTAGGTTTTACACCCTGAAGGAAAATAAATTAAAAAATAAAATGTAATAAATTAAATAAAGTTGGCAGAAATAAACAAAATAAAATGACAATAATTTAACAACAAGTAGCCGCTATATTTTATCGTATAATATACATTAACTAACACAAATACATACATCTATATATAACTAATGTAAGTCTTATTAATCCTATTGATAAATAATAATAATAATAATAATAATAATAATAACCACAACAATAAAGAGCTTTACAGACTGGAAATAATGTTGAATATCATATGGACAGTTGTATTAATACATTTTCATATGTTCCCCATATAAATCATATTAGTCATATCCTTTCATACGTCGTTAACCTGTAGAAAAACACCGTGGCTTTGATGAGCGCCGCTCTCAGCCAATCACAGCCCGCGATCCTGAAAGCGGGTGGGAAAAGAAGAACCTGCTTTTTACCTTAACGGAATTTGTGGGCGGA
>NW_027100950.1:15000-20000 GCF_029633855.1 Hoplias malabaricus
ACAGTCACCCGGAGGAAACCCACGCAGACACAGAGAGAACACACCACACTCTCCTCACAGACAGTCACCCGGAGGAAACCCACGCAGACACAGAGAGAACACACCACACTCCTCACAGACAGTCACCCGGAGGAAACCCACGCAGACACAAAGAGAACACACCACACTCCTCACAGACAGTCACCCGGAGGAAACCCACGCAGACACAAAGAGAACACACCACACTCCTCACAGACAGTCACCCGAAGGAAACCCACGCAGACACAGAGAGAACACACCACACTCCTCACAGACAGTCACCCGGAGGAAACCCACGCAGACACAGAGAGAACACACCACACTCCTCACAGACAGTCACCCGGAGGAAACCCACGCAGACACAAAGAGAACACACCACACTCCTCACAGACAGTCACCCGGAGGAAACCCACGCAGACACAGGGAGAACACACCACACTCCTCAAAGACAGTCACTCGGAGGAAACCCACGCAGACACAGAGAGAACACACCACACTCCTCACAGACAGTCACCCGGAGGAAACCCACGCAGACACAGAGAGAACACACCACACTCCTCACAGACAGTCACCCGGAGGAAACCCACGCAGACACAAAGAGAACACACCACACTCCTCACAGACAGTCACCCGGAGGAAACCCACGCAGACACAGGGAGAACACACCACACTCCTCAAAGACAGTCACTCGGAGGAAACCCACGCAGACACAGAGAGAACACACCACACTCCTCACAGACAGTCACCCGGAGGAAACCCACTCAGACACAGAGAGAACACACCACACTCCTCACAGACAGTCACCCGGAGGAAACCCACGCAGACACAGAGAGAACACACCACACTCCTCACAGACAGTCACCCGGAGGAAACCCACGCAGACACAGAGAGAACACACCACACTCCTCACAGACAGTCACCCGGAGGAAACCCACGCAGACACAGAGAGAACACACCACACTCCTCACAGACAGTCACCCGGAGGAAACCCACGCAGACACAGAGAGAACACACCACACTCCTCACAGACAGTCACCCGGAGGAAACCCACGCAGACACAAAGAGAACACACCACACTCCTCACAGACAGTCACCCGGAGGAAACCCACGCAGACACAGGGAGAACACACCACACTCCTCAAAGACAGTCACTCGGAGGAAACCCACGCAGACACAGAGAGAACACACCACAATCCTCACAGACAGTCACCCGAAGGAAACCCACGCAGACACAGAGAGAACACACCACACTCCTCACAGACAGTCACCCGGAGGAAACCCACGCAGACACAGAGAGAACACACCACACTCCTCACAGACAGTCACCCGGAGGAAACCCACGCAGACACAGAGAGAACACACCACACTCCTCACAGACAGTCACCCGGAGGAAACCCACGCAGACACAGAGAGAACACACCACACTCCTCACAGACAGTCACCCGGAGGAAACCCACGCAGACACAAAGAGAACACACCACACTCCTCACAGACAGTCACCCGGAGGAAACCCACGCAGACACAAAGAGAACACACCACACTCCTCACAGACAGTCACCCGAAGGAAACCCACGCAGACACAGAGAGAACACACCACACTCCTCACAGACAGTCACCCGGAGGAAACCCACGCAGACACAGAGAGAACACACCACACTCCTCACAGACAGTCACCCGGAGGAAACCCACGCAGACACAAAGAGAACACACCACACTCCTCACAGACAGTCACCCGGAGGAAACCCACGCAGACACAGGGAGAACACACCACACTCCTCAAAGACAGTCACTCGGAGGAAACCCACGCAGACACAGAGAGAACACACCACACTCCTCACAGACAGTCACCCGGAGGAAACCCACGCAGACACAGAGAGAACACACCACACTCCTCACAGACAGTCACCCGGAGGAAACCCACGCAGACACAAAGAGAACACACCACACTCCTCACAGACAGTCACCCGGAGGAAACCCACGCAGACACAGGGAGAACACACCACACTCCTCAAAGACAGTCACTCGGAGGAAACCCACGCAGACACAGAGAGAACACACCACACTCCTCACAGACAGTCACCCGGAGGAAACCCACTCAGACACAGAGAGAACACACCACACTCCTCACAGACAGTCACCCGGAGGAAACCCACGCAGACACAGAGAGAACACACCACACTCCTCACAGACAGTCACCTGGAGCGGGACTTGGACCCACAATCTCCAGGCCCCTGGAGCTGTGTGACTGTGGCGCTACCTGCTGCAGCCCCGTGCTGCTCAGTTTGTGCATGTATTTACAAAGGCTATTTTGGTGACTATAGACTTCCAGTGTTTGTTAGCAACATTAGCCTTATCTCCGGCTCTAAATTAAAGAAGCAAACATTTAGAATTCCAGCCAATCGACGACATCCATGGGCTGTAGATAATCGTATAATGTAAATATTTCCCTGGACATTTTTGTACCTCATTAGGGATGAAGACCTCTCTGTTGGAAAAGTGTAATTACACACAGCAAGAGGAAGCATCATTCCAAAGTGTGTTGTGCCTAGGTCCCTTCGCCAGAGGAGATCACCTTATAACAGTGAATCTGTGTGAATCGGAAGGCTGTGTGTGTGTGTGTGTGTGTGTGTGTGAGAGAGAGAGAATCAGAGGTCACCTGTCGCTCATCACCTGTCTGTCTCTGTGCTCACCTGAACTCACCTGCATCTGCCTAAACCATCTGCTTCCTGCACGCTTGACTTATTCCACACAGTAATTAAACACACACACACACACACACAGTTCAGTGAAAGGACCTACAAGGTATGTGTTTCCAATAAAGAAACACATATTTAAATTTTTTTTTTAATCTGGTGTTTCCCATAAATTGGCCAGTGACAGGACACAGAGGGTCCCCACCATTTACTTGATTTGATTGGCCACTTTATTGGAAACACCTTCTTTGGACAGCCACTCACTGGCCACTTTATTGGAAACACATGCACGGTAGGTAGGTATTTCAGATAAAGTGGCCACCCCAAGGACTACAAGACTAGGGGTGAACGGATCTCTGGGTGGAACTAATAATGTCTCTTTTCCACTGCATGGTACCAACTCTACTGGACTCTACTGGACCCTACTGGTCTCTAATGGACTCTACTGGACTCTACTCTCTGATTGGTCCCTGGTTGGTTTCCCACAGCTCCCCCCTGAAATGTATCAGTGTCGTCTCTAACCCCGTCTCTAAGGGGAACAGTGGGCTTTGGAAACCACAACAACGGCGGCAGTAACGTTAAGCGGTGTTTACTCGTGGTGTATCGGCGTGTTGTTGTTGTTTGGGACTGAACACAGCTCCGTCATCAGTTCAGACAGATCAGTAGAGTTTGTTCCTTCCTTGTTGCAGCGTCCAGCTCTTGCTGGATTCTTTCGTCGGCCACCGATCCAAGGAGCGTTTGAACCTCTTCAAAAGACCACGGCGTCATTTTACGAGCTGCCGTCGTGAGTCGGATAAAAACAAACGTGATCTCTGCTGCAGCTGGAGATTTTACAGATGGAGAGTTGGTGCTGGTCGTCTGCGTCGCGTGGCGTAGAGTGACGACTCTCTCTGGACGATCAGCGCTCTGCAAGGTTTACACGCCACGGTTTAGTCCCTACTCGACTCGCTCTGAACCACGAGAGAACAGCCACTAAACAAGAACCCGCTTCCAGAACCAGAACCAGGACCAGATTCACCTGGTGGAGAACCCTGCAGTGGGAAAGCACCATTACTGTTCATAATAAAGTAGTTAGAGGACTGAAGTTCAAAGCAGGTTCTGACCATAAAAAAATTGTGACACACGTTTACAATCATACAAATATATCAGTTTGTATTTATTCAGTAATAAGACACCCTCCCCCAGCAGACAGACATGGATTGGCTTTAGAAACACAGCCAGGAGTGGACGCACTTTACCGAACACCGCTGTTCCTCTGCGGAGAAGGCTTCTGAGGGTCGTAAATGTGATTCATGCATGTGACCCAAGTCTCTTCTCTCTGTTTGGAGCAGTTTATTGTGACATTTCTCTCGTTTTCTGCTTCTTTTGCTGGTTGTGGTCATTAGCCGCCCACTGTTCGTCCGAGCTGTGTTTGGTTTTGTTTGTATTCAGTGTGTTACAGTCTCTTCGTTGGCCTCCGTTGGATTCTCACCGGCCTAAAACACTGTCTGAAAGACTTTCCTGTTATTAATACAAAATATTACTCATGATATTATTATATTTTCATTAATAATTTTTGGAAGACAGAATGGAAGACGAGGGAGTGGCTTGTTGTTTCCGTTTTGGAAGACAAACCTGACCCACACATGTTTTATGTTGTTGTTTCGTTTCATTATTTCCACAGTTGACCTGTCTAAGCTCCACCCATTTATTCTCTCACAGCAACTGTTGCTAGGTAGGACTGTCAACAGCATCCTGTGTCCACTGATGACGGACTGTACATCTACAAGGTGGACCAACGAGGGAGGAGTGTCTCACAGAGTGAACAGAGGGTGGTTAAAAACTCCAGTAAACACTGCTGTGTCTGATCCACTCTACACCAGCACAACACACACTAACACACCACCACCACGTCAGTGTCACTGCAGCACTGAGAATAATCCACCACCACATCACACCTGCTCTGTGGGGGTCCTGAGGGGGGTGATAAATGGATTACCTGCTCTACAGTTTCTCATGAGTTTATACTGCCATTTTGTGAAGCTTCACCTGCCTGGCAACAGTTGCTATGACGGAGTGAGTATGTGAGTGGAGCCTAGAGAGGAAAGAAACTGGTGTTTTTAGACAGCATTAGTTTGAGAAACAGGCCCATGCACAGCGTAGGATTCACTTTGGGCTGAAAGCACCTTCTCAAAGAAAGACCTGTTGTTAATATAATTAGCATTATTAGTAGTAATATTAATATCACATTTACAGAATTAATCTCCGACGAAAAGAATCCTCCTCGGACAGTGTCCAGAAGCTGAAAGG
>NW_027100950.1:22500-29554 GCF_029633855.1 Hoplias malabaricus
CTACACACACACACACACACACACACACACTCACTACACACACACTCACTCAGTCCACACACACACACACTAACTACACACACACACACACACACTTACTACACACTCACTCACTACATACACAATCATCACACACTCTCCACACACACACACACACACACACACACACACACACACACACACACACACACACTCACTCAGTCCACACACACACACACACACACACACACACACACACACACACTCACTCACTACATAAACACTTACTACTCAGACTTATTTCACTTTCTTTGCCCTTCTTCAGCTCTCTTTGATCTACACTTTATCTGCGCGTCCTGCCCCTGACTTTCCTTTACTTTCTTTGACCTTAATGTTTCTGATTTCTGTGTTTGATCTTTTGACATTCGTTGACCTCTGCCCCTTTTCAACTTCCTTTTACCTCCTCTGACTTCCTCTGACCCTATTCACCATTCACTGACCCTCCATCACCTGGACCTCGCTGAAATACTTTCTTTTCCTTTGTGTATTTTTGACTTTCTTTGACCTTCGTGACCTTGACTTTGTTTGGTCTGACCTTCACTTCACTTTCTGAGCCTTTGACCAGGAGTGGCCTTTAAGTTCCTGTCCATTTCTCATCCTACAAAACCTTTCTCTACGTACTTTAACCTCATTACTACGTACTCAGGACCGTTTTAAAAAAACATGCTAGAAACCATAGCGCTACTCGACATCCCCGAGCCTTCATCTGACATTCAGCATCTTTCATGTGTAGTTTGTGTGAACGCTGGTGTTTCCCTGTGTTTACAATGAGAAAGATATCACTTTTTACAGAACGTCACCCGACTTAGTTATGCTTTTAATGTTATTTGAATCTAAACTTACTCACTGACGTTTAGCAGGCTTCAGGTTCTCCACAAGAGGGCAGCAGACAGCAGGCTTCATAAGAGCTTCATTAACTCAGGCACTTTTAGTGGCTCATGTCTTTGGGACAAAGTATTGAGATAAATTTCATTCATCACGACTTTAAAGCTAATTTAAATATTGTCAGATGTAACTATGTCAGCACGTACAGCGCTGGTGTCTAATGCGTCTGTCTCCTGACAGGGGGATGACTCTGACAAGGTCAAACCGAGGTCATCTTCTCGTCCAGAAAATATAGGACCAGAGCAGACCGCTGGCCACTGGAGGTTTTTCATTAAGCACAATGTCTAATGGCTCTTTTCCAAAAGTCATCACCAAGCAGCAAGTCTCTCTCTCTCTCTGTCTCTCTCTCTCTCTCTCTCTCTCTCTCTCTCTCTCTCTCTCTCTCTCTCTCGCTCTCTCTCTCTATTTCTCTCTCTCTCTCTCTCTCTCTCTTTCTTTCTCTCTCTCTTTCTCTCTCTCTGTGTCTCTCTCTCTGTGTCTCTCTCTCTCTGTCTCTCTCTCTCTCTCTCTCTCTCTCTCTCTCTCTCTCTCGTACACACACAGAGTAATTGCAGAGCAGTGCGAGAGAGAGTGAGAGATAATGTGTGTGTGTGTGTGTGTGTGTGTGTGTGTGTGGGGACTGGATAAAAGGCTGGAAGAGTATAAGAAGCAGTATAAGAAGCATGTTCAGAATAATAATGTCCACACAAACACACACACACACACACACACACACACACACACACATCTACTTTGATGTTACTTCTTTAATTCTGTTTATCAACTCCCCTCTGAACTCATCTCCAATCAGGTCACAAAGACCAGAATGTCCACAGCCAATCAGAGACGAGGACTGGACATTGTTACACACACACACACACACACACACACACACACACACACACACTGACCAATACACCGTCAAAAACCCTCTACAGTGATGACCTCTACCCTTTCTCTCTGTATTTAAGGTGGACCTCATTAGTTCATGGCTGAGCTCCTTAAAATCCCCTGAAAGATCTTCATCAGAAACAGTGGCCTGTTATAATCCCTGTATTTGTCCCTGACAGAGCAAACAAATAAATAAACATTAAACAACAACCCTCCTGTGCCTCGGCCGAGCGGTGACTGACACGGCCACGCGGCCGGAGCTGGGTCAGGACACAGTTCGACCGGGAGCAGGTTTGGAAGACTTTCTTTGCCCAAAAACAGCTTTAAAAGTAATGCCTTCAATGTTTACGTCATTTCCACAGACCAGAATGTACAATATCCACAGTTTATAGCTCTGTAATAACTGTGTAATTACATACTGACGTGTCGTAACATATTAAAAACGGAGATGTGAATATTGTTACAGAGAGATTACAGTAGTACACCATATAAAAACATAAGACACTCTACTGTAATCCATCTGTTAGAATGACTACACTGTTATTACACGTTTTGGTAATATGTCTGTTGTAATAACATAGTTATTACAAAGTACAGACATGTCCTATTCATACGGAATCGATGTAAATACGCTCCACCATCACCATCTTCATTTGTTCAGAGGATGAACGAGTGAGGGATGGAAGGAGGAGGTAAAACAGCCTTTCTTTCCCCGTTCATCTTTCCTCCCTCCATCCCTTCATTCTTCACCCTCTCAGCAAATGATAGAGAGGCTGAAAGAGTGAGAGAGTGAGGGATGGATGGAGGGAGGACAGGAAACGGCCTTTGTTTCCCTTCAAAGATAAACTGCCGTGGTCGAGAAGGTCACCCGCCAAAATCTGATTAGACAGCACCATCTTCGTTTCTTGTGTCCAATCAAAGACGCTGCCCGGTGGAATCGCTTCGTCTGGACACCGTCCAGAAGCCATCGATCACCACCCCCCTCCCCTCACCTCCCACTTACCCCGCCCTCTCCGAACCCTCCATTAGAAACATGTCCACCTTGAGATGTCCAATTAAAAATTGATTTTATTATCCCATCACTTTTGGCCGGTCTCTGATTGGCCGAGGGAGAGGACTGCAGGCATCACCGAGGCGACTGCACCAGCAGGATGCTCACGTATGTTTACTCTTCTCCCTCCCTCTCTCTCTCTCTCTCCTCTATCTCTCGCTTTTCTACTTTCATTTGATGTCAAAATAACAAACAAAACATGGAATAAGAAAATAAAACAATCCCCAAAACAAACCAAAACAAACCAACAAACAATCACTGCTTTGAACTGACTTCATTTGAACTTACGCACTGGTTCCACACGAATTAAACAAACAGCGGCGCTTCTATCTGTGTCGTTATATCTGAAAACATCAAAGCTTCCTTTATCCAATTAAATAAAGCAGGATTTATCAATGTATCCCGATAAATTAATCCCAAAGTCAAGCTGATAAGAAAAAACCTGTCACCTTTGGGCTTAGATTATCTGGCTTCTTCTGAGATTCCTCTGTAGTTGATGAAGGAAGCAGTTTCTGCCCCATAGAGTGAGTCCCCCATGCGGGGGTGGCCATGTTTAAAACGATTTGAAGCGATGGAGAAAATGGCCGCCTGCCAATTGAACCCATATGGGACCAGTGCACAGCAAATGAAACAAACCACAGTGTTGTTGTCGTCTCCCGCTTTAGTTTTTCGAGAATATGGCTGACGTTGTTGTGTTTTCCGTTGCGTTTGCGTCTCGCGCTGGTTCCGGAACGCTGAGTGTCCAGGTGTCTGTGGTCTGCTGGAGCTGGGAGGGTGAGTTTAGGAAGGTAATAAAGGCTCATGCTGGGAAAATCAAAGCCGTCGAAAGTGGGCTGCCCCTCCAGGCCCACCGTCTCAGACAAAAGAGAAAAATGAGAAAAATCGAAGCCCCTCCCACTATTCCCAGAGCTGAAAAAGGGGGCGTGGTCTGCTGACGGACCACCGCGGCCACCTGGACCACCACGGCCAGCTCTAGGGGGCCGGATGTGACCTTTTTGTCCCAGTGCATGGTGGGAAATGGAGTCTGGGAGTGTGGCCCCTGTGCTACGAGGCCTCCGCTTGGGGCGCCTCCTTGTGGCTGTCCTGATGCGACGGCGAGTCCGAAGTCTTCGCGGTTTTTCGCGGGGGGCTCTGCTCCGATACCAACTCGTGAAGTGACGGCTCTTTGTACATCGCGACTGGAGAGAGACAGAGGAAGGAGACAAGGAAGAGTAAGAGAATTCTAATCGGAGCTGCGTTCTGATTGGTCAGGAGTTGATTTACAGACTCACACTGACCTCAGCTCAACACACTCAGAGGAGAACACTAACTTCCTGAAGTCTGACTGACCTTCGATGACCTTTGGCAGAAAGTGGGCTGCTCCTTTGGTCTTCTTGACTCGGTTGCCCTTCATCACTTGTCCGTCTCGATTGATCCCGATGTACCAGGAGCGTCCTGATTGGCTCTGACGGTACAGCATCGACGAGTATGTCACGTAGTAGTTTTCAAACACACTCTCTTTGAACTTACACTCGGGGTTGAAGTGCTCCTGGGAACAAACAAATAAACAAACAAACGAATCAACACCTCCATTGCCGAACCATTATTGATACCCTGGGTAATAACACATTAACACACAGGTCATAACCGTGTAATAACGGTGTAGGTAATGGTACAGTGATGGTGAGATGGAGTATAGAACTAAACCCCGAGTGGTCCGCTCCATCCGAGTGGGTCTTAATGAAATGAGGTGAGCGGATAATGTCCGTCCTCCGTGAACTGAATCCTGACCACGGCCTCGGCCTCTTTCAGCTTTTAGCACTTCACTCCGACCTCACCCCACCCCCGCTCTCTTCTCTGCACTCCCTCCTTCATCCCTCCCTTCATTGCTTCCCTCGCTTTTACTCCCTTCTATTCTTCATTTCATAGTCCTTCCATACTCTGTTTCTTCTTTCTCTTTCTTTTTCATTCCTTTCTTTCTTGCTTTGTTCCCTCTAATGTGCAGGAGTGTCTGATTGCCTCTGTCCCACATTGTCTAAAAAGAAGGTGTGTGTGTGTGTGTGTGTGTGTGTTGCTGTGATTCCTCCTTCAAACAGATTTTGCCGTTACTACTACTACCTACTCCCTCACAGCGTTTTGTTCAGGGAGCATGAAATTGACAGTGTGATCTGACTGACCTGCACTTTGTAGTTTTACCATTACACACTGTAGTCCATCTGTTGCTCTGCATACTTTGTTACCCCCCTCCCCCCGTTCCTCAGCGCTCAGGACCCCCACAGAGCAGGTGTGACGTGGTGGTGGATCATTCTCAGCGCTGCAGTGACACTGACGTGGTGGTGGTGTGTTAGTGTGTGTGGTGCTGGTGTAGAGTGGATCAGACACAGCAGTGCTGCTGGAGTTTTTAAACCCCTCAGCGTCTGGACCGAGAACAGTCCACCGACCAAAAACATCCAGCCGACAGCGTCCTGTGTCACTGATGAAGGACTAGAGGACGAGCGACACACACTGTGCAGCGACAGATGAGCTACTGTCTCTGACTCTACATCTACAAGGTGGACCAACGAGGGAGGAGTGTCTCACAGAGTGGACAGAGAGTGGACACAGAGACAGGTTTGTGACATCACCAGTTCCATTTCGTGGGGGAGCTGTGCTAGGAGAAAAATGACCAGCTAAAAGTGAGTAGGACGTGTGTCTCAGCTCTCCCCCGGACGTCTCAGCGTCAGCTCAGAGCTGCACAGAGGAGCGTCTGAACACAGAGGTCAAGGTCAGTGTGGTCCAGTGCGATCGGACACAAATCCCTGACCTCGGTGTCCGGGCCGTTCGCTGTGAGCAGGACGTAACACAACACGGAAAACACAGAATAATTAATATCAATTACACCGGCCCAAAGGCGTATACATAATTCAGGACAACTTTGCATCATGGGAGATTCCTGTAACTGTGTGACGTGGGGACGTAATGCAAGACATTGTTTCATTCCCAGTCCCTCACACACTCACCCAGTCACTCACACACTCACCCAGTCACTCACAGGCTCACCCAGTCACTTACACACTCACCCAGTCACTCACACACTCACCCAGTCACTCACAGGCTCACCCAGTCACTCACAGGCTCACCCAGTCACTCACACACACACCCAGTCACTCACACACTCACCTAGTCACTCACACACTCACCCAGTCACTCACAGGCTCACCCAGTCACTCACACACTCACCCAGTCACTCACACACTCACCCAGTCACTCACACACTCGCCCAGTCACTCAGACACTTGCCCAGTCACTCAGACACTCGCCCAGTCACTCACACAGTCACCCAGTCACTCACACACTCACCCAGTCACTCAGACACTCACCCAGTCACTCAGACACTCGCCCAGTCACTCAGACACTCGCCCAGTCACTCACACACTCGCCCAGTCACTCACACACTCGCCCAGTCACTCAGACACTCGCCCAGTCACTCAGACACTCGCCCAGTCACTCAGACACTCAGCCAGTCACTCAGACACTCGCCCAGTCACTCACACACTCGCCCAGTCACTCACACACTCGCCCAGTCACTCACACACTCGCCCAGTCACTCACACACTCACCCAGTCACTCACACACTCTCCCAGTCACTCACACACTCAGCCAGTCACTCACACACTCACCCAGTCACTCACACACTCTCCCCGTCACTCACACACTCAGCCAGTCACTCACACACTCACCCAGTCACTCACACACTCGCCCAGTCACTCACACACTCACCCAGTCACTCACACACTCACACACTCACCCAGTCACTCACACACTCACACACTCACCCAGTGACTCACACACTCACACCTGTGGACAGTGTGAGATCCAGTGTCCAGCCCAGTTCTGGGAGGATCTGGCCTACACTTGGCATTGGGCATTGTGACCTCCGTGGTGTCCACATTCCTCTCATGATTACACTATTTGTACTAGACTCAACAGGATGGGTTCATTACGACAGGAGCCTGGGGAGTGTTCATCGTCCAGTTCCTCTGAGGGGGGACGGGTTTGTTTCCTCTTTGTAAACACGCCCTCTTCCACCATCCCTCCTTCTCCTCTCTTCTTTTCTTCTCTTCCCTCTCTCCCCTCTCTTGTCCTACAGTGATGGAAGTGACCACATCTCACTGACCGCATCGTCCTCCAGCTGAATGCACTCCACACACAGAGAGTAAAGCTCTAGCCATTTATCACACACACACACAA
>NW_027100951.1:0-2500 GCF_029633855.1 Hoplias malabaricus
TTCTCCTCCAAGCGTGTTGAGTCTGATGAACAGAGGTTAGCGTTCTCCTCTGAGCGTGTTGAGTCTGATGAACGGAGGTTAGCGTTCTCCTCTGAGCGTGTTGAGTCTGATGAACAGAGGTTAGCGTTCTCCTCTGAGCGTGTTGAGTCTGATGAACAGAGGTTAGCGTTCTCCTCTGAGCGTGTTGAGTCTGATGAACGGAGGTTAGCGTTCTCCTCTGAGCGTGTTGAGTCTGATGAACGGAGGTTAGCGTTCTCCTCTGAGCGTGTTGAATCTGATGAACGGAGGTTAGCGTTCTCCTCCGAGCGTGTTGAGTCTGATGAACAGAGGTTAACGTTCTCCTCCGAGCGTGTTGAGTCTGATGAACATAGGTTAGCGTTCTCCTCCGAGCGTGTTGAGTCTGATGAACGGAGGTTAGCGTTCTCCTCCGAGCGTGTTGAGTCTGATGAACGGAGGTTAGCGTTCTCCTCTGAGCGTGTTGAGTCTGATGAACGGAGGTTAGCGTTCTCCTCCGAGCGTGTTGAGTCTGATGAACGGAGGTTAGTGTTCTCCTCTGAGCGTGTTGAGTCTGATGAACAGAGGTCAGTGTTCTCCTCTGAGCGTGTTGAGTCTGATGAACGGAGGTTAGTGTTCTCCTCTGAGAGTGTTGAGTCTGATGAACAGAGGTCAGTGTTCTCCTCTGAGCGCGTTGAGTCTGATGAACGGAGGTTAGTGTTCTCCTCTGAGCGTGTTGAGTCTGATGAACAGAGGTCAGTGTTATCCTCTGAGCGCGTTGAGTCTGATGAACAGAGGTTAGTGTTCTCCTCTGAGCGTGTTGAGTCTGATGAACGGAGGTTAGCGTTCTCCTCTGAGCATTTTGAGTCTGATGATTGGAGGTTAGCGTTCTCCTCTGAGCGTGTTGAGTCTGATGAACAGAGGTTAGCGTTCTCCTCTGAGCATTTTGAGTCTGATGATTGGAGGTTAGCGTTCTCCTCTGAGCGTGTTGAGTCTGATGAACAGAGGTTAGCGTTCTCCTCTGAGCGTGTTGAGTCTGATGAACAGAGGTTAGCGTTCTCCTCTGAGCGTGTTGAGTCTGATGAACGGAGGTTAGCGTTCTCCTCTGAGCGTGTTGAGTCTGATGAACGGAGGTTAGCGTTCTCCTCTGAGCGTGTTGAATCTGATGAACGGAGGTTAGCGTTCTCCTCCGAGCGTGTTGAGTCTGATGAACAGAGGTCAGTGTTCTCCTCTGAGCGTGTTGAGTCTGATGAACGGAGGTTAGTGTTCTCCTCTGAGAGTGTTGAGTCTGATGAACAGAGGTCAGTGTTCTCCTCTGAGCGCGTTGAGTCTGATGAACGGAGGTTAGTGTTCTCCTCTGAGCGTGTTGAGTCTGATGAACAGAGGTCAGTGTTCTCCTCTGAGCGTGTTGAGTCTGATGAACAGAGGTTAGTGTTCTCCTCTGAGCGTGTTGAGTCTGATGAACGGAGGTTAGCGTTCTCCTCCGAGCGTGTTGAGTCTGATGAACAGGTATTTGGAGTATTTATGATCCAGACATTTGTCTCCAACACCTGACATCACTGATGTTTATAAGCCTGATTGCCATCACATCCTCACAGCAATATTCCGACCTCTAGCGTAAAACCCCACCAGGAGACTGCTCCTGCAGCATTTGAGAGGAACCCACTTCTGATTAACATTTCATTTCAGGAGAAAGCTTGAGTCAGCAGATGTCCACGACTACTCGGCCATGAAATTGAAACGTAAACAATAGAGGGTCTAATGGAAAGGACGTGATATGAAGGGTCTTACACTCAGAGGCTCAGCTAATGTGAAAACGGTTTATTGACCTCCCCCAGGTGTCCGAGGGCCGAGGCGTTTGACCTTGACGTAATCCCGAGCTTACTGCGGCTTTATTTCTCACACCGAAGGTATTCGGACTCGTCTGTGTCTTTCAGAGTGGAGTGTTTTCTCAGGATTGAATTACACCTCTGTCAACTCTGGACAGACAGAACTAATCAACATCATCCATCTCAGTGAGAGTGAATCGCACACCAATACAGAAGGCGCTCTGAGGAGAACGCCACCTACAGGCCAGGGGACAAACAGCAGCTCCTCCGACTGGTTTAGGAGTTTGTGTTCTCCCCTGAGTGAGGGAATAAAGCCCCCCAACACTGAACAGCAGAACACTGGAACTGTGTTCCCTGGATCCAGAACCTCTGGGATGAGTTGGAGTGGTGTCTGTGATCCAGAACTAACCAGCATCTGACCCTCACTGAGGTTTACGTGGCCGAATGCCATCAAATTCCTTCACAAAGCTGCTCCAGACGAGTAGAGACAGTGAAGAGGAACGCTCTCCTGATTAATGTCCTGGACGCGGTGGACGAGGGGGTCATACCTTGTGTCCGTGTGTATACACGTCCTTCCTGGTGTTTACAGCTGGGTTTATACAGAGTGTGTGTCTTAATACAAACAAACACACACAGCAGTGTTCCCCACATTCCTCCAACCTGAGCACAAATAAACA
>NW_027100951.1:7500-36017 GCF_029633855.1 Hoplias malabaricus
GAATGACTGACGCTAACAGTTTTCTATCAGATCCTATAATGAAAATGCTAATATGGCTAACAGAGAATAACTGTTTTATTAACCTCAGTCAACACAGTGGGATCCTATACCCCACGACACAGACAGTCAGTGGGCGTCTGAGCTTCAAAGTGCTGTGAGACTCTCTCCAGCGCAGGGAGAGGGGCTGTGTATGAGGTAAACTTATCCGTTTTTGTCATTCGTCTATATTAGTGTTGCACTCTGAAAACAGACTCTCATTCCCCAATGTGGTGCTCACGCCAAAAACATCACATCATTGCAACACACGGAGAGAAACCATGACCTGAAATAGGATGCTCTGGAGCAGCTGCACATGAGCCTGAGGTCACCGTGCTCAGGGCCAGTGTAAGGACTGTGTAAGTTCTGCTCAAGCCTCTGCTTCTCGGGGAGTCGATAAAAACGGAATCTTCCAGATTTAGCTCAAGTCTCTGTGTAATTGTTACGGCAGATTTACACACCGTCACACACTCAGATCTACAGGATCAGGACGAGATGCCGGGAGGAGCCTTCCTGCATCGCACACCCCACCATTTATCACTGAGGACATGAATACAATTACACAATGGGGTATTTTAGGTTCTGTGTGACAGTGTGAGGGAGAAGAACGACGGTCTATTGCTGAGCTGATGATTTGTGGAGAGCACTGACACTGGGGGGGGGGGGCTCAGACTGGTCTCTGGGTTTAGGCTTCAGTCTATCACTCATTCACAACACTGCCATCTTGTGTAATTCATTCACAACCCCCTTCTGTAAGCACTTCATCCGGATGAGGGTTACTGTTTGTCAAGAATCCACCTGGAACCACTGGGGTTCACTCTCTCACCCAGTCACTCACTCATTCACAACTGTACACAGTTTCACTCACTCACTCACCCAGTCACTCACTCAATCACAACTGTACACAGTTTCACCCACTCACTCCTTCAGAACTGTACACAGTTTCACTCACTCACCCATTCACTCACTGATTCACAACTGTACACAGTTTCACTCATTTACAACTGTACACAGTTTCACTCACTCACTCACCCAGTCACTCACTCATTCACAACTGTACACAGTTTCACTCACTCACCCGTTCACTCACTCCTTCACTACTGTACACAGTTTCACTCACTCACCCATTCACTCACTGATTCACAACTTTACACAGTTTCACTCACTCACTCCTTCACTACTGTACACAGTTTCACTCACTCACTCCTTCACAACTGTACAGTTTCACATACTCACCCAGTCACTCACTCATTCACAACTTTACACAGTTTCACTCACTCACACACACAGTCACTCACTCATTCACAACTGTACACAGTTTCACTCACTCACTCCTTCACTACTGTACACAGTTTCACTCACTCACCCAGTCACTCACTCATTCACAACTTTACACAGTTTCACTCACTCACTCACACACTAACACCTGTGGACAGTTTGTCACACTCACCCAGTCACTCAAACACTCACACTTGTGGACAGTGTCACACATTCACTTTTCACAGCAACATCCTCATTCACCGGACCATCAATGGGCATTTCCCAACACCACAGTGTGTCCAGCGTCCTTCCACAGTGCAGTCCGTCTGTGACAGGAGCTGAGGAGCGCGTGCCGAACGCTGTAGATGTTTCTAAACAACACGGCCTTGTTTACATCTCACACAAGTGGATTGTGGACGCTGACATGGGGTGATGGCTCCACAGTGTTGATAAGATCTTCAGAATTTCTCAGAAAAGCGTTTCCTGTGCTGTTAATCTTATTTCCTGGCATTCCCCACCCACAGTCCCTCAGCAGAGACCTCCAGGAAGGAATGATATTGTGGAGTGTATATTTCCCCAGGGCCCCACATCACTGGAGGACCAGAGGTGATTAGACACCTGCTCCTCCAGCGTTAACCCTGAGCGCGTTCCTCTCTTCGCTGCAGGAACAGGCTTTGCTCTACACTACACTACAGTCTGGAACATTGCTGTGAGAAGCTGATGGATCTCTCCCACTAAAAGCCTGACCCACCCGGACTGTTTCCACACGCAGCATGAGGAATGTCTTCGGATGGGATTCCCAGCTGGAACTCCTGAATGAGGAATAGGAAACGTGTCGGAGGGATACGATTTTCCAAAACCGTGAGGTGTCCAGGGCCCTTTTATTTGGTCTGGACTGTTTGGAGAGTAGAGCTTCCTGATTCCTAAGCCGTTTTCCTTCAGTGTGTTTTGGGTGAGAGATCTTCTGGAGAAATCATTCTTTGTAAAAGAGATTATCCAAAAACCTAGGCCTTTCCCACAAGCTTCATGTACAGAGAACAGCCCCTTACTCAGTGATCATCTCAAAGACCTCCCTCTGGTCACTCACCAGGCCCCACCACCCCCTTCTTTCCAACATAGAGGCCCTAAACAGACCTTTATGATGAATGTACTGAAGGGTATGGTTCCATATAGAACCCTACCACTTGAAGAACAATTAGCATGGTTAACGGGTTCTTCAGACGGTGTAGAAGGTTCTATACTTTTAGAAATGTGTTCTTTATGGCACCAAAAAAGGGTTCCTCTGTTGTAACAAGCTTGAGATCAGAACAGTAGAAGAACCGTTCCATATAGAACCATTTCCTTTAATAAAGAACCCTTGAAGAACCATCATTTTTAGAGTGTACACCTTCATTCTGAGATTGTGTTTGGAACACTGCCGTGTGAAAGTAGAAATGTTCAGCCACATTCTCCTGTCGTCTCCTAGCTTCAACTGCAGCCAAAAAACAACTCCAGCCAAAGAAACAGAGCCGTTATAATACGTCCTTTACATTCAGATCATCCCAAGAGAGGAATTTAGAGCCTGACTCGAATAAACACAGTTTATATCACTGTTAGCAAAGTTACTTTCAAAAGCCAGGCCCTCCATTGCTATCGAGGGAATTTGAACATCACTAGGAAACACTAACAGCAGTGGGTATGGTTTTATGTTAGTGTTTAGTGCAGACCCAGAATACAAGTTTACAAAGTAAGTAAGACCAGGAAAATCTTCCCTCAACATCCCCCAAGGACCAAACCCCACAGCAGTGTTCTCCCCCTGTGTAAACAGCCCTCGTTCAGCACCTGTTCCTTTAAATGATAACGAGCCGCTCGCTGTTCACCCCGACCCCGAGCGCACAGCAGTGAGGAGCGAGGAGCAGAAGCTCTGGTTTTTAGCCGTTTTCACTCTGTTCTCTTTCTTCTCCGTTCTCGTTTTCTCCACGTCTTTGCGCTCTCACATGAACACCGATCCAGTGCTGTGATTGGACAGACTCAGGCAAGGGGGCGGGACCAGATGCACCGGCAGGAGTAATTATTGGCGAGGGAAGCAAGCCGAACGTGTGCTGTGTGTTTCTAGCGGAGCTTCATGTTTATATTTCAGACTCAGGCAGATCACAAAGCACTGATTGGGTAGTTTTTTCTCAGTGTGTGGGGATGGGAGGAGCTCCCGAGCCTTCGTTTAATCTACTAATGTATTCAATGAGTAATTCCTTTTAATAATATGTCATTTTTAAAGCTTTAAACAAAGGCAAATGCCCCCAAAGACCTGGAGGGAAAACCGTTACGAACAGGAGCTCAGAGGAAGAAAAGCAAAGCTAAATTGCAACATTCAGTTTGTGGGTTTACCCTCCTCCACACGTGAGAGGTCAGACCAACACTCACCCAGTTGCTCACACACACACACACTCACTGACGGACAGCACGGGTCTGATTCCTCCAGCTCTTGCTGACGGTTGTGTCCTGCACTGGTTTGAAAGTGATTGTCTTGGGCAGTTATCAAAAACAGCAGTGGTTGGATGGTCTTTGTCCTGCTCTTTCCTCCTTCATTTCTGATTCCCAGAGTCTCCAAGGACTTGTTCCTGGACAAAACCACAATCCCCGAGCCCCGTGGGACCGAGCACGACTGCAGCACACTGTTTACTCATAATTAGCCACCGATGGCTAAACAGCCAGTAGCCAAACAAGCTGTCGCTGTCAAAACAAGCACTCGGGAGAAGACTCGCCGCCAAAGGAAACATACACAGCCTCCAGATGTTCCTGCCAGGACGGGATGACTGACCTCATCCGCTAAACATTCCTCCATCGCCAGACCTTCAGGAATAGCCCTGGCAGCGGTCGGGCTTGAGAGGGGTCACTGTACACGTGAACATTAAACCTCCTGGTGTCCGGGGGTCTGCTTCAAAAGGATGACATTGGTAACGGGACCCTGGGGCTCGAGTCTTACAGACATTCGTGGGGAGTGAAGGGGTCAGTGTGGGTCAGCCTCGTCCACAGCAGTGTGTTCTGACCTCTTTAGATCACAGCAGGATGAAGCCTTTCAGCAGTGTGTCGTCTGTGGCCTGTGCCTCGCGCACTCACTTTCGCTCCTGCCACCTTCCGAAGGCCTGGGAGGCTCTGGCCACTGAAGCCCCGCCCACAAGTTGATCAAGAGTCTGATGCTTTCAGGATCTTTCCAGCTGTGTTCTGATTGGCTCTTTGCCTCATTCTGCAGGTCTTACCAAAATAGCAGGCTGTGATTGGTCCGTCGAATTGAATATACCAGACTCTCACCTACGACCTGGAGCTACTCTGACAAAAACATTAGGACCATCACAGTGTGGCCCTGAGGGTGACTGGGTGAGTGTGAGTGACTGGGTGAGTGTGAGTGACTTGGGGATGGCCCTGTGTGAGTGACTGGGTGACTGTGTGAGTGACTTGGTGAGTGTGAGTGGCTGGATGACAGTGTGAGTGACTGGGTGGGTGAGTGTTTGAGTGACTGTGTGAGTGTGAGTGACTGGGTGACTGTGTGAGTGGCTGGGTGACAGTGTGAGTGACTGGGTGGGTGACTGTGTGAGTGTGAGTGACTGGGTGACTGTGTGAGTGTGGGTGACTGTGTGAGTGAGTGGGTGACTGTGTGAGTGACTGGGTGACTGTGTGAGTGTGCGTGACTGTGTGAGTAACTGTGTGAGTGACTTGGTGACTGTGAGTGACTGGGTGACTGTGAGTGACTGGGTGACTGTGTGAGTGACTTGGTGAGTGTGAGTGACTGGGTGACTGTGTGAGGGTGAGTGACTGGGTGAGTGTGTGTGTGTGACTGTGTGAGTGACTGGGTGATGGTGTGAGTGACTGGGTGAGTGTGTGTGAGTGACTGGGTGACTGTGTGAGTGACTGTGTGAGTGACTGTGTGAGTGACTGTGTGAGTGACTGGGTGACGGTGTGAGTGACTGGGTGAGTGACTGTGTGTGTGACTGGGTGACTGTGTGGGTGACTGTGTGATGGTGTGAGTGACTGGGTGAGTGTGTGACTGTGTGAGTGACTGGGTGAGTTTGTGACGGTGTGAGTGACTGGGTGACGGTGTGAGTGACTGGGTGACGGTGTGAGTGACTGGGTCACTGTGTGAGTGACCGAGTGACTGAGTGAGTGACTGTGTGAGTGACTGGGTGACGATGTGAGTGACTGGATGACTGTGTGAGTGACAGTGTGAGTGACTGGGTGACAGTGTGAGTGACTGGGTCACTGTGTGAGTGACCGAGTGACTGGGTGAGTGACTGTGTTGAGTGACTGGGTGACGGTGTGAGTGACTGGGTGACGGTGTGAGTGACTGGGTGACTGTGTGAGTGACTGGGTGACTGTGAGTGACTGGGTGACTGTGTGAGTGTGTGAGTGACTTGGTGAGGGTGAGTGACTGGGTGAGTGACTGGGTGAGTGACTGGGTGAGTGACTGTGTGTGTGACTGGGTGACTGTGTGGGTGACTGTGTGATGGTGTAAGTGACTGGTGACTGGGTGACTGTGTGAGTGACTGGGTGACTGTGTGAGTGACTGGGTGACGGTGTGAGTGACTGGGTCACTGTGTGAGTGAATGGGTCACTGTGTGAGTGACTGGGTCACTGTGTGAGTGACTGGGTCACTGTGTGAGTGACCGAGTGACTGGGTGAGTGACTGTGTGAGTGACTGGGTGACGGTGTGAGTGACTGGGTGATCAGATCAGAACTTCAACATACTCTGAGCGTTCACTCAATAACTGACAAACAAACAAAATAAACCTTCACCAGATCATTACGTTACTCCCTTCACATGGCAGTGGTTTTAATCTTGTGGCTGATGAATGTACTCCGTGTCTGACCTGTCAGACAGTCTCAGTGCTGAGGTGGTTTCTTGCGGTGCACAGATCTGTACAGACCCCTGTTTTCTTCCTGGACTCTGGTTGCTAAGGCCCGGGGGTTTGTGGACGGCGTCCAGTTTAAATACAGATGTACGAACATGAGCATAACTCCGCCGGGCTGGAATTCACATTTTAAAGGCGTCCAGCTCGGAGGGGAAATCAGAGCTGACTGGGACTTAATGAGAAAAAGCCAAACGGTTAAGTTTTACAGGCCTCTCTCGCCGGCCGCCTGCTCTTTCTCTTTCTGCTCCGTGTTTCTCAGTCGTAATTCCAGGCCCTTAGGCCCAGCACCAGGGAGACTCTGGCATTTAGGAGCAGAAATAACAGGTTTCCCACCTCCTCCCTCAGAACGAGGACGCGGGGCTTTTAGCACAGATCTGCTCCGAGCCAGAGGCAGGACCTGACGACTGGGCTTCACCCCGGACTCTGCTGCGCTGTAGCTGCTGCTCTGTTACAGTTTATCATGTCTCCCCCAGGCTGCGACTGAGCGTGTGCAGAACGTAGCAGGATCTGATGTGAATTCATTGTGTCATCCCTCACAACGGTAAACGGATACAGACGATTCGCCTGAAGTGGAGGTGTTTGGGGCCTCCCCAGAGTCTCAGGCTCCTCTCCTCGAGACACTGTCTCTGAGGAGTGTGCTGTGTTCTCCCTGTGTCAGCGTGGGTTTCCTCCAGGTGACTGTCTGTGAGGAGTGTGGTGTGTTCTCCCTGTGTCTTTGTGGGTTTCCTCCAGGTGACTGTCTGTGAGGAGTGTGGTGTGTTCTCCCTGTGTCTTTGTGGGTTTCCTCCAGGTGACTGTCTGTGAGGAGTGTGGTGTGTTCTCCCTGTGTCTTTGTGGGTTTCCTCCAGGTGACTGTCTGTGAGGAGTGTGGTGTGTTCTCCCTGTGTCAGCATGGGTTTCCTCCAGGTGACTGTCTGTGAGAAGTGTGCTGTGTTCTCCCTGTGTCAGCGTGGGTTTCCTCCAGGTGACTGTCTGTGAGTAATTTGGTGTGTTCTCCCTGTGTCTTTGTGGGTTTCCTCCAGGTGACTGTCTGTGAGGAGTGTGGTGTGTTCTCCCTGTGTCTTTGTGGGTTTCCTCCAGGTGACTGTCTGTGAGGAGTGTGGTGTGTTCTCCCTGTGTCAGCATGGGTTTCCTCCGGGTGACTGTCTGTGAGAAGTGTGGTGTGTTCTCTCTGTGTCAGCGTGGGTTTCCTCCGGGTGACTGTCTGTGAGGAGTGTGGTGTGTTCTCCCTGTGTCTGCGTGGGTTTCCTCCAGGTGACTGTCTGTGAGTAATTTGGTGTGTTCTCCCTGTGTCTTTGTGGGTTTCCTCCAGGTGACTGTCTGTGAGGAGTGTGGTGTGTTCTCCCTGTGTCTTTGTGGGTTTCCTCCAGGTGACTGTCTGTGAGGAGTGTGGTGTGTTCTCCCTGTGTCAGCATGGGTTTCCTCCAGGTGACTGTCTGTGAGGAGTGTGCTGTGTTCTCCCTGTGTCAGCGTGGGTTTCCTCCGGGTGACTGTCTGTGAGTAATTTGGTGTGTTCTCCCTGTGTCTGCGTGGGTTTCCTCCGGGTGACTGTCTGTGAGGAGTGTGCTGTGTTCTCCCTTGTGTCTGCGTGGGTTTTCTCCAGGGGCTCAGGGGCTCAGTGTGTCCAGAGCCAACACAAAATAATAGGACGCAGGTCACACAGTCACTCATACTCACCCAGTCATCTCACACAATCACAGTGTGAGTGACTGGGTGAGGGTGAGTGACTGGGTGACTGGGTGAGTGTGATGATTGTGTGACTGGGTGAGTGTGGTGACTGTGTGAGTGACTGGGTGAATGTGAATGGCTGTGTGACAGTGAGTGACTGGGTAAGTGTAATGACTGGGTGAGTATGAGTGACTGGGTGAGTGTGATGAATGAGTGAGTGACTGTGTGAGTGTGAGTGACTGGGTGACCGGGTGAGTGTGATGGCTGAGTGAGTGTGAGTGACTGGGTTAGTGTGGTGAATGTGAATGGCTGCGTGAGAGTGAGTGACTGGGTGAACGTGTCCTGTGTATTCGAGTTGATTTTGGACGCACTGAGACCCTGATGAGGACGAAGCATGATGACGTATATTGCAGAATATGAATGAATGAATGAATGAATGATTGTGTGAATGACTGGATAGTACTCCTCTGTCCGTGTTGATTACTCTTTATTCCTTTATTTCTGTCTGACGAGTGTCTAAAGTGCTTTATTATGAGTGGAGTGTGAGGGGAAAGTCCAGTGTGAAGTGTTTTATAGTCGGCTCCAGCTCTGTAACACGTCCGGTCGCTCACAGCAGCGTCCGCCTGCAGCGGCGCTTAATATTTAAGTGGGTTTTAGGGACTGGTGGTTGCTGCTGAATTTTATTATTTCATATAAGAGCCATGTGTTTATATAATGACTTTTAATGACGGGGTTAATACGGAGTGACGTCGCTGGAAAAGCTAAACGAGGAAAATATTATTCAGAAAATATGCAGCGCTGATTGCCAGCATTTATTTCTCTCTCTCTCTCTCTCTCTCTCTCTCTCTCTAAGTGCCTCTATTTGTGTCCACTCACTTTCAGTCTCTCTAATGTCTATAAAGCCCCAGCTGCCACCAGTGAAGGCGACTGAGCCACAGATAACGGCTCTTAACCACAGATAACAGCAATTAGCTCTCGGCTCTTTCTGGAGAACTGCTGTCAGCGACGTTTAAACCCCTCCCCGTGCGCGGCCTCTATTCATATTCAGACTTTTAGAGCGTTTTAGGACAGAATTCCATTCATTTCTCTCAGTAAATTATAATAAAGGTGCACCATGGGCCGCTCTTCAGTGTGTGAAGTGTCCTCGGTGTTGTTCCTGTGTCTCTGTGCGCTGCTGATCTGAGTGACTGAGTGAGTGTGAGTGACTGGGTGAGTGTGTGTGAGTGTGAGTGACTGGGTGAGTGTGATAACTGACACTCTTCAGTGTGTGAAGTGTCCTCGGTGTTGTTCCTGTGTCTCTGTGCGCTGCTGATCTGAGTGACTGGGTGAGTATGAGTGACTGAGTGAGTGTGAGTGACTGGGTGAGTGTGTGTGTGTCTGTGTGAGTGACTGGGTGAGTGTGTGTGTGTCTGTGTGAGTGACTGGGTGAGTGTGATGACTGACACTCTTCAGTGTGTGAAGCGTCCTCGGTGTTGTTACCGTGTTTCTGCGTGCTGCTGAACTGAGTGACTGAGTGAGTGTGGTGACTGGGTGAGTGTGAGTGTGAGTGACTGGGTGAGTGTGAGTGTGAGTGACTGGGTGAGTGTGAGTGACTGGGTGAGTGTGATGACTGACACTCTTCAGTGTGTGAAGCGTCCTCGGTGTTGTTCCCGTGTTTCTGCGTGCTGCTGAACTGAGTGACTGAGTGAGTGTGGTGACTGGGTGAGTGTGAGTGACTGGGTGAGTGTGAGTGGCTGGGTGAGTGTGATGACTGACAATCTTCAGTGTGTGAAGCGTCCTCTGTGTTGTTCCCATGTTTCTGTGTGCTGCTGATCTGAGTGACTGAGTGAGTATGAGTGACTGGGTGAGTGTGATGACTGACACTCATCAGTGTGTGAAGTGTCCGCGGTGTTGTTCCTGTGTCTCTGCGCGCTGCTGATCTGTGTGACTGGGTGAGTGTGAGTGACTGGGTGAGTGTGAGTGACTGGGTGACTGTGATGACTGGGTGAGTGTGATGACTGACACTCATCAGTGTGTGAAGTGTCCGCGGTGTTGTTCCTGTGTCTCTGCGCGCTGCTGATCTGTGTGACTGGGTGAGTGTGAGTGACTGGGTGAGTGTGATGACTGACACTCTTCAGTGTGTGAAGCTGAACTGCAGGTGCCTTTGTAAATGCCGTCCTAAAGGAAAGTGGTACACTGTGTTACACTATGTACTAAAGAAAGGTTGCTCTTTGTGGATGGACACATGAATGAGTGAGGCGTGCCCGCTATGACCTATCAGTTCATTAAAGACTGTCCTGTCCTCACCCAGCACAGGGCAGCAGCAGCAGGAGGGGGCTCCAGAGACTCGTCTCCCTCTGCTCCACACCCCACCCCTCGTCCTGCAGCAGGTCAATACAGCTCCACAGTGGAATGTGTGTGTGTGTGTGTGTGTGTGTGTGTGTGTGTCTCTGACTGCTCAGGGCACAGTGGAGTATGTGTGTGTGTGTGTCTCTGACTGCTCAGGGCACAGTGGAGTGTGTGTGTGTCTCTGACTGCTCAGGGCACAGTGGAGTGTGTGTGTGTGTGACTTACTGCTCAGGGCACAGTGAAGTGTGTGTCTCTGACTGCTCAGGGCACAGTTGAGTGTGTGTGTGTGTCTCTGACTGCTCAGGGCACAGTTGAGTGTGTGTGTGTGTGTCTCTGACTGCACAGGGCACAGTGGAGTGTGTGTGTGTGTGTGTCTGGCTTCTCAGGGCACAGTGGAGTGTGTGTGTTTCTCTGGCTGCTAAGGGCACAGTAGAGTGTGTGTGTCTGACTGCTACGGGCACAGTGGAGTGTGTGTGTGTGTGTGTGTGTGTGTGTGTGTGTCTCTCTGACTGCTCAGGGCACAGTGGAGTGTGTGTTTGACTGGTTAGGGCACAGTGGACTGTGTGTGTGTGTGTCTCTGACTGCTCAGGGTACAGTGGAGTGTGTGTGTGTGTGTGTGTCTGACTGCTCAGGGCACAGTGCAGTGTGTGTGTGTGTGTGTGTGTGTGTGTGTGTGTGTCTGACTACTCAGGGCACAGTGAAATGTGAGTGTGTGTGTGTGTGTGTGTGTGTGTGTGTGTGTCTGACTACTCAGGGCACAGTGAAATGTGAGTGTGTGTGTGTGTGTCTCTGACTACTCAGGGCACAGTGAAATGTGTGTGTGTGTGTGTGTTTGTGTGTGTGTCTCTGACTGCTCAGGGCACAGTGGAGTGTGTGTGTGTGTGTCTCTGACTGATCAGGGCACAGTGGAGTGTGTGTTTCTCTGACTGCTCAGGGCACAGTGGAGTGTGTGTGTGTGTGTCTGACTGCTCAGGGCACAGTGAAATGTGTGTGTGTGTGTCTGACTGCTCAGGGCACAGTGAAATGTGTGTGTGTGTGTCTGACTGCTCAGGGCACAGTGAAATGTGTGTGTGTGTGTCTGACTGCTCAGGGCACAGTGAAATGTGTGTGTGTGTGTCTGACTGCTCAGGGCACAGTGGAGTGTGTGTTTCTCTGACTGCTCAGGGCACAGTGGAGTGTGTGTGTGTGTGTCTCTGACTACTCAGGGCACAGTGAAATGTGTGTGTGTGTGTGTGTGTGTGTGTGTCTGACTACTCAGGGCACAGTGAAATGTGAGTGTGTGTGTGTGTGTGTCTCTGACTACTCAGGGCACAGTGAAATGTGTGTGTGTGTGTGTCTGACTGCTCAGGGCACAGTGGAGTGTGTGTGTGTGTGTGTCTCTGACTGCTCAGGGCACAGTGGAGTGTGTGTGTGTGTGTCTCTGACTGCTCAGGGCACATTGCAGGGTGTGTGTGTGTCTGACTGCTCAGGTCACAGTGGAGTTTGTGTGTGTGTCTGGCTTCTCGGGACACAGTGGAGTGTGTGTGTGTGTGTGTCTGGCTTCTCGGGACACAGTGGAGTGTGTGTGTGTGTGTCTGACTGCTCAGGGCACAGTGGAGTGTGTGTGTGTGTGTCTGACTGCTCAGGGCACAGTGGAGTGTGTGTGTGTGTGTGTCTGACTGCTCAGGGCACAGTGGAGTGTGTGTGTGTGTCTGGCTGCTCAGGGCACAGTGGAGTGTGTGTGTGTGTGTGTCTCTGGATTCTCAGGGCACAGTGGAGTGTGTGTGTGTGTGTCTCTGACTGCTCAGGGTACAGTGGAGTGTGTGTGTGTGTGTGTGTGTGTGTGTCTGACTACTCAGGGCACAGTGAAATGTGAGTGTGTGTGTGTGTGTTTGTGTGTGTGTCTCTGACTACTCAGGGCACAGTGAAATGTGTGTGTGTGTGTGTGTGTGTTTGTGTGTGTGTCTCTGACTACTCAGGGCACAGTGAAATGTGTGTGTGTGTGTGTGTGTGTGTGTGTGTTTGTGTGTGTGTCTCTGACTACTCAGGGCACAGTGAAATGTGTGTGTGTGTGTGTGTGTGTTTGTGTGTGTGTCTCTGACTACTCAGGGCACAGTGAAATGTGTGTGTGTGTGTGTGTGTGTGTGTGTGTGTGTTTGTGTTTGTGTCTCTGACTACTCAGGGCACAGTGAAATGTGTGTGTGTGTGTGTGTGTCTGACTGCTCAGGGCACAGTGGAGTGTGTGTTTCTCTGACTGCTCAGGGCACAGTGGACTGTGAGTGTGTGTGTGTGTGTGTGTCTCTGACTGCTCAGGGCACAGTGGACTGTGAGTGTGTGTGTGTGTGTGTGTCTCTGACTGCTCAGGGCACAGTGGAGTGTGAGTGTGTGTCTCTGACTACTCAGGGCACAGTGAAATGTGTGTGTGTGTGTGTGTCTGACTGCTCAGGGCACAGTGGAGTGTGTGTGTGTGTGTTTCTCTGGCTGCTCAGGGCACAGTGGAGTGTGTGTGTGTGTGTGTGTGTCTGACTGCTCAGGGCACAGTGGAGTGTGTGTGTGTGTGTTTCTCTGGCTGCTCAGGGCACAGTGGAGTGTGTGTGTGTGTGTGTGTCTGACTGCTCAGGTCACAGTGGAGTGTGTGTGTGTGTGTATGTGTGTGTGTGTGTGTCTGACCTCTCAGGGCACAGTGGAGTGTGTGTTTCTCTGACTGCTCAGGGCACAGTGGAGTGTGTGTGTGTGTGTTTCTCTGGCTGCTCAGGGCACAGTGGAGTGTGTGTGTGTGTGTGTGTCTGACTGCTCAGGTCACAGTGGAGTGTGTGTGTGTGTCTGACCTCTCCGGGCACAGTGGAGTGTGTGTTTCTCTGACTGCTCAGGGCACAGTGGGGTGTGTGTGTGTGTATCTGACTGTTCAGGGCACAGTGGAGTGTGTGTGTGTGTGTGTCTGAGGGCACCGTGGAGTGTGTGTGTGTATGTGTGTATGTGTGTGTGTATAATCAGGAAGAGCTCAATCCAGCGTCTGCTCAGGAACTCGGGAACGTCAGGAATCTTCCAGAAATCATCTCCTGTCTTTCTTTATTAATCAGAGACCAGCACCGCCTCTCTGCCGACTGACACCAGTCCAGCACACGCCCCAGATACCTGTGTGTGTGTGTGTGTGTGTGTGTGTTTATATTTAAAAATCTGTGTCTGTGTGTGTGTGTTTATATTTAAAAATCTGTGTGTGTGTGTGTGTGTGTGTGTCTATGTGTGTTTTTGTGTGTGCGTGTTTATATTTAAATATATTTGTGTGTGTTTATATGTGGGGGTGTATGGTTAAGTGTGTGTGTGTGTGTGTGTGTGTGTCTATATATGTTTAATTGTGTGTATGTATGTGTGATTGTATGTTTGAGGGTTTGTGTGTGTGTGTGTGTGTGTGTGTTTGTATGTATTTATATTTGAATGTGTGTGTGAGGAAACAGCTGATGTGTGTGTGTGTGTGTGTGTGTGTGTGTGTGTGTGTGTGTGTGTGTGTGTGTGTGTGTGTGTGTGTGTGTGTGTGTGTGACGGTGCTGCTGAAAGTGGAGAATAGATGTGACCTGACCTGCTGCTGTTTTATTCCCAGAGGAAGAGGAGCTTTATCTGGAGACAATGAGCGGTGGACGAGGGACGATGGAGAGGACGCTGACTGGACGCTGGAGGAAGACATTATTTGCTTTATTTGAATGTGTTTATGAAGACAAATGCCATTTCAGCACAACTGCCCTTATTCTCCATTACCCACACTGCCCCTGACACCAGCCATTAACCCTTACTTACCCAGGACTGTCAGTCTACCACCATCACCACCTTCACAATCATCATAGTGATGATAATAATAATAATAATAATACATTAGGTAGTGCCTCTTCTGTTTACACTAGGGACACTGTATCATTGAAACTCCATGTGAAATTCAGTTTTTCCCTCATTTCCCTCAGCCTTTTCTCACAGACACAGACACAGAGACAAAGAGAGTCCTCTCACAGACACAGACACAGAGACAAAGAGAGTCCTCTCACAGACACAGAGACAAAGAGAGTCCTCTCACAGACACAGACACAGAGAGAGTCCTCTCACAGACACAGACACAGACACAGAGAGAGTCCTCTCACAGACACAGACACAGACACAGAGACAAAGAGAGTCCTCTCACAGACACAGACACAGAGACAAAGAGAGTCCTCTCACAGACACAGACACAGAGAGAGTCCTCTCACAGACACAGAGACAGAGAGAGTCCTCTCACAGACACAGACACAGAGACAAAGAGAGTCCTCTCACAGACACAGACACAGAGACAGAGACAGACACAGACACAGAGACAAAGAGAGTCCTCTCACAGACACAGACGCAGACACAGAGACAAAGAGAGTCCTCTCACAGACACAGACACAGAGACAGAGACAGACACAGACACAGAGACAAAGAGAGTCCTCTCACAGACACAGACACAGACACAGAGACAAAGAGAGTCCTCTCACAGACACAGAGACAGAGACAAAGAGAGTCCTCTCACAGACACAGACACAGAGACAAAGAGAGTCCTCTCACAGACACAGACACAGAGACAGAGACAGACACAGAGACAAAGAGAGTCCTCTCACAGACACAGAGACAGAGACAAAGAGAGTCCTCTCACAGACACAGACACAGAGACAAAGAGAGTCCTCTCACAGACACAGACACAGAGACAGAGACAGACACAGACACAGAGACAAAGAGAGTCCTCTCACAGACACAGACACAGAGACAGAGACAGACACAGACACAGAGACAAAGAGAGTCCTCTCACAGACACAGACACAGAGACAGAGACAGACACAGACACAGAGACAAAGAGAGTCCTCTCACAGACACAGACACAGACACAGAGACAAAGAGAGTCCTCTCACAGACACAGACACAGAGACAGAGACAGACACAGAGACAAAGAGAGTCCTCTCACAGACACAGACACAGAGAGAGTCCTCTCACAGACACAGACACAGACACAGAGACAGACACAGACACAGAGACAAAGAGAGTCCTCTCACAGACACAGAGACAGAGACAAAGAGAGTCCTCTCACAGACACAGACACAGAGACAGAGACAGACACAGACACAGAGACAAAGAGAGTCCTCTCACAGACACAGACACAGAGACAAAGAGAGTCCTCTCACAGACACAGACACAGAGACAAAGAGAGTCCTCTCACAGACACAGACACAGAGACAGAGACAGACACAGACACAGAGACAAAGAGAGTCCTCTCACAGACACAGACACAGACACAGAGACAAAGAGAGTCCTCTCACAGACACAGACACAGAGACAGACACAGAGACAAAGAGAGTCCTCTCACAGACACAGACACAGAGAGAGTCCTCTCACAGACACAGAGACAAAGAGAGTCCTCTCACAGACACAGACACAGAGAGAGTCCTCTCACAGACACAGAGACAGAGAGAGTCCTCTCACAGACACAGACACAGAGAGAGTCCTCTCACAGACACAGAGACAGACACAGAGACAGTCCTCTCACAGACACAGACACAGAGACAGTCCTCTCACAGACACAGACACAGAGACAGTCCTCTCACAGACACAGACACAGAGACAGTCCTCTCACAGACAAAGAGACAGTCCTCTCACAGACACAGAGACAGAGAGAGTCCTCTCACAGACACAGACACAGAGACAAAGAGAGTCCTCTCACAGACACAGAGACAAAGAGAGTCCTCTCACAGACACAGACACAGAGAGAGTCCTCTCACAGACATAGACACAGAGAGAGTCCTCTCACAGACACAGAGACAGAGAGAGTCCTCTCACAGACACAGACACAGAGACAAAGAGAGTCCTCTCACAGACACAGACACAGAGACAGAGACAGACACAGACACAGAGACAAAGAGAGTCCTCTCACAGACACAGACACAGACACAGAGACAAAGAGAGTCCTCTCACAGACACAGACACAGAGACAGAGACAGACACAGACACAGAGACAAAGAGAGTCCTCTCACAGACACAGACACAGAGACAGAGACAGACACAGAGACAAAGAGAGTCCTCTCACAGACACAGACACAGAGACAAAGAGAGTCCTCTCACAGACACAGACACAGAGAGAGTCCTCTCACAGACACAGAGACAGAGAGAGTCCTCTCACAGACACAGACACAGAGAGAGTCCTCTCACAGACACAGAGACAGAGAGAGTCCTCTCACAGACACAGAGACAGAGAGAGTCCTCTCACAGACACAGACACAGAGAGAGTCCTCTCACAGACACAGAGACAGACACAGAGACAGTCCTCTCACAGACACAGACACAGAGACAGTCCTCTCACAGACACAGACACAGAGACAGTCCTCTCACAGACAAAGAGACAGTCCTCTCACAGACACAGAGACAGAGAGAGTCCTCTCACAGACACAGACACAGACACAGAGAGAGTCCTCTCACAGACACAGACACAGAGACAGAGACAGACACAGACACAGAGACAAAGAGAGTCCTCTCAAAGACACAGACACAGAGAGAGTCCTCTCACAGACACAGAGACAGAGAGAGTCCTCTCACAGACACAGAGACAGAGAGAGTCCTCTCACAGACACAGACACAGAGAGAGTCCTCTCACAGACACAGAGACAGTCCTCTCACAGACACAGACACAGAGACAGTCCTCTCACAGACACAAACACAGAGACAGTCCTCTCACAGACAAAGAGACAGTCCTCTCACAGACACAGAGACAGAGAGAGTCCCCTCACAGACACAGACACAGAGACAGACACAGACACAGACACAGAGACAGACACAGACACAAAGACAGAGACAAAGAGAGTCCTCTCACAGACACAGAGACAGAAAGAGTCCTCTCACAGACACAGACACAGAGAGAGTCCTCTCACAGACACAGAGACAGACACAAATACAGACACAAAGACAGACACAGACACAAAGACAGAGACAAAGAGAGTCCTCTCACAGCCACAGAGAGAGTCCTCTCACAGACACAGAGACAGACACAGAGACAGACACAGAGACAAAGAGAGTCCTCTCACAGACACAGAGACAGACACAAAGACAGACACAGACACAAAGACAGAGACAAAGAGAGTCCTCTCACAGACACAGAGAGAGTCCTCTCACAGACACAGACACAGACACAGACACAGAGACAAAGAGAGTCCTCTCACAGACACAGAGACAGACACAAAGACAGACACAGACACAAAGACAGAGACAAAGAGAGTCCTCTCACAGACACAGACACAGACACAGACACAGAGACAGACACAGACACAGAGACAAAGAGAGTCCTCTCACAGACACAGAGACAGACACAGAGACAGAGTGAGCCCTCTCACAGACACAGAGACAGTGGGATGTCCCCTAGACTCTGGTCAGTCATTTTTCCCTGGCAGAGACTGACACTTCTACAGGTTAAACACTCACTCACTCATTCACTCACACACTCTCTTTCTCTCTCTCTCACTTACACACACACACACACACACATCTGAGAGCCTTTAATAAAAACACTATCAAACATGTTGGTCGTTCCAGGAGGAGAACTCAGAGGTCTGTGTTGTGCAGGGTTCGCGTGCCAGCTCCAGTAACACTCCCCACTTTCAGACGCTCACTTTCAGACCAGGCTTTATTACTAACACATGTGGAGCTTTAGAGCACACGCACCTCTCTCTCTTTCTCTCTGTCTCTCTCTCTCTCTCTCTCTCTCTCTCTCTCTCTCTCTCTCTTTCTCTCTGTCTCTCTCTCTGTCTCTCTGTGTTCCTCTCTCTCTCTCTGTTCCTCTCTCTCTCTCTCTCTCTCTCTCTCTGTTCCTCTTTCTCTCACTCTTTCTCTTCCTCTGTTCCCCTCCATCTTTCTCTCTCTCTTCCTCTGTTTCTCTCTCTCTCTCTCTCTCTCTCTCTCTCTCTCTCTCTCTCTCTCCTGGCTCCTGTAGAGAAGGAAACTTTGGAATCGTTCTCTTCTGCCAACAACAGCATGACTTCACCGCCTTAAACATAGCTCATCACTGACACACACACACACACACACACACACACACGTTCTGACCCATTAAAAACACACTGTGCCTTTCATCTGTCCATCAACAGACCCTGAATTCTTCTGGAACTTCCCGCTGGTGTTTGACTGGTGACGAGGCGCTGTGGTCATTATTCATTATTAATTAGACTTTTAAACATGCATTTATTGTTTTACTTATTCTCTCTGACCTGTCATTGCTTATTCTTTAAAATATAAACACTAACATAAGCTGTTTCCATGGCAACCATTAAATCTTATATTTATATTATACTGGAATGAATGACTGAAACACTGCAGAGTTGACAACATCCTAGCAACCACCTGAAACACCCTGTGTTCAATACCATAGCAACCTAGAGTGGCAGGAGGCAACCACATTGAACCTCTTAATATGACACGGCAACCGCATGGTTAACAAAGCAACTTCAAAGCAAAACCTTAGCAACCACCTGAAACACCCAAACAACCTCCCAGAGTCAGGGCAGGACGTCTGGCTCCATTCAGCACCACTGTCAGCAGCCCTGACTGTGTACATTCTTCACACACACACACACACACACACACACACAGCTGAGTCAGCGTGACTGAGTGCTGATGTGCCGTTTCTATCGGTGGTCACACACATGTTGGATGTGGCTGAGGGATGACATCAGCGCTGTGTAATGTTAAGTGTGTGTGTGTGTGTGTGTGTGTGTGTGTTTTGTTAACCCAGACATTACTGAGCTGCTCCCAGGTCCAAACCGCACCTGATTCATACTTTAAAGTTCTCCACAGGCAACGCCTCCATAAACAAACAGTGGCTTTTTTGAAAAGTGAGTTTTGAAGTGTGTGTGTTCTCAGATGTGAACTAGGTCCCGGTTCTAGACTCAACAGCAGAACCCTGTTCAGAATCAGAGGATAAGACTCATTGGCCGCTCTCCACACATCTGTCCAATCAGACGCACGTGTTCCCTAGCGTTCCCTCACAGGAAGCCCACGTTCCTCCACTGTTTCCCTCCCTTCGTCGGCTCTGTGCTGATGTTGATCAGAGGTGGGTGGGTTCTACTTTGGAGACTGGCCACTTTAACGGAAACACCACTGTGTGTGGACGGAAATGGTTTGAATTGAGGGACACAAAATAAAGGGACTGAGAAATGAGCAGAAGGGAATAGGGAAGAAGAAGAAGGGAAGAAGAAGAATGGAGGCAGAAGGTGGAGTGGTGTTGGGGCGACAGCGCTGTGGATAAAGACCGTGGAGAGGGGAAGGAGAGAGGTTTTAAACAGAGAGCTCCATCAGAAAACCTCCATATCCTCCACCTCCCCCCTGAAGCTTTTCAGAGTGAAGGTCATTCAACAAAGACTCTGAGAATAATGATCTGATCTGAGAGCTCTCTCTCTCTCTCTCTCTCTGTCTCTGTGTGTGTCTCTCTCTCCCTCTCTCTCTCTCTCTCTTCTCTCTCTCTCTCTCTCTCTCCCTCTCTAACCCCACATTCCTTCCAGAACCTGATATTGTTCTCATATCTCAGAGGCCCAGAAGAATGCAGTCTTACCAAAGTAACCCTTAAATACCACAGTCCACAGTCCGACCGTTAGCCTCAGGTCACACTAAGGAGTCTCCGACCTCCAGGTGAAAGAGTCCCTGCTGGGGTTTTCTCAGTGGTGACTCTGGAGAGAGAGAGAGAGAGGGTTCAAAGCATTAGTCTCTCTATCATTTGACTGTTGATGTTGTCCAATGACGCTGAAGGGAAACACCAGTCTGGAGGAGAAGGGCAGCCTTGACCCTCAGTGAGAGGACAACCCACACCCTGTAAAACCTGAACGAGCATGAGACCACCATCCTCCTGCCGAGAGAGATCTTGAGAGACCACCATCCACCTGCCAAGAGAGATCTCAGGAGACCAACATCCACTTGCTGAGAGAGATCTCGAGACACCACCATCAACTCATCAAGAGAGATCTTGACAGACCACCATCCACTCACCTAGAGAGATCTTGAGTGACCATCATCCACTCGCTGAGAAAGCTCTCGAGAAACCACCATCTACTTGCCAAGAGAGATCTCAAGAGACCACCATCCACTCACCAAGAGAGATCTCGAAAGACCACCATCCATTTGCCGAGAGAGATCTCGAGAGACCACCATCAACTCATCAAGAGAGATCTCGAGAGACCACCATCCACTCTCCAAGAGAGATCTCGAGAGACCACCATCAACTCATCTAGAGATCTCAAGAGACAACAATCTACTCGCCAAGAGAGATCTTGAGTCCACCATCTTGCCGAGACCACCATCCACTCGCCGAGAGAGATCTCAAGAGACCACCATCAACTCATCGAGAGATATCTCGAGAGACCAACATCCACTCGCCGAGAGAGATCTTGAGGGACCACCATTGACTCATCAAGAGAGATCTCGAGAGACCACCATCCACCCACTGAGAGAGAGACCTCGAGAGACCACCATCAGTTCATTGACAGAAATCTCGAGAGACCACCATCCACCCGCTGAGAGAGAGACCTTGATAGACCACCATCAACTCATCGAGAGAGATCTCGAGAGACCACCATCCACTCACTGAGAGAGAGATACTGAGAGACCACCATCAACTCATTGAGAGAGATCTCGAGAGACTAACATCCACTCGACAAGAGAGATCTTGAGAGAGCATCATCTACTTGCTGAGAGAGATTCGAGAGACCACCATCAACTCATCGAGAGAGATCTCAAGAGACCACCATCAACTCATCGAGAGAGATCTCGCGAGACCACCATCCACTCACTGAGAGAGAGATATTGAGAGACCACCATCAACTCATTGAGAGAGATCTCGAGAGACTAACATCCACTCGACGAGAGAGATCTTGAGAGAGCATCATCTACTTGCTGAGAGAGGTTCGAGAGACCACCATCAACTCATCGAGAGAGATCTCAAGAGACCACCATCAACTCATCGAGAGAGATCTCAAGAGACCACCATCAACTTATCAAGAGAGATCTTGAGAGACCACCATCCACTATCCAAAAGAGATCTTGAGAGACCATCATGCACTCACCGAGAGAGCTCTTGAGAAACTACCATCTACTTGCCAAGAGAGATCTCAAGAGACCACCACCCACTCGCCAAGAGAGATCTCGAGAGACCACCATCCACTTGCCAAGAGAGATCTCGAGAGACCACCATCAACTCATCATGGGAGATCTCAAAATACCAACATCTACTCACCGAGAGAGATCTTGAGAGACCACCATCAACTCATCGAGAGAATTCTTGAGAGACCAGCATCAACTCATCGAGAGAGATCTTGAGAGTCCACCATCTTGCCGAAACCACCATCCACCCAGAGAGAGCTCTCAAGAGACCACCATCAACTCATCGAGAGAGATCTCGAGAGACCACCATCCACTCACCAAGAGAATTCTTGAGAGACCACCATCAACTCATCGAGAGAGATCTTGAGAGACCACCATCCACTCACTGAGAGAGACCTCGAGAGACCACCATCCACTCACTGAGAGAGATCTCGAGAGACCAACGTCCACTCACTGAGAGAGATCTCGAGATACCACCATCAACTCATCGATAGATCTCGAGAGACCACAATCCACTCGCTGAAAGAGATCTTGAGAGTCCACCATCTTGCCAAGACCACCATCCACTCGCCGAGATATCTCGAGAGACCACCATCAACTCATTGAGATAGATCTCAAGAGACCACCATCAACTCATCAAGAGAGATCTCAAGAGACCACCATCAACTCATCGAGAGAGATCTCAAGAGACCACCATCCACTCCCTGAGAGAGACCTCGAGAGACCACCATCAACTCATCGAGAGACCTTGAGAGACTACTTGCTGAGACCACCATCCACTCGCTGAGAGAGAGATGTCAGGAGACCACCATCCTCCTGCCAAGAGAGACCTCAGGAAACCACCACCCACTCACCAAGAGAGATCTCAGGAGACCATCGTCCTCCTGCCAAGAGAGATCTCAGGAGACCACCATCCACTCACCAAGAGAGATCTCAGGAGACCACTATACTCCTGCCAAGAGAGATCTCAAGAGACCACCATCCACTCACCAAGAGAGATCTTGAGAGACTCTCTGTCCACTCTGTGAGACACTCCTCCCTCGTTGGTCCACCTTGTAGATGTAAAGTCAGAGACAGTAGCTCATCTGTCGCTGCACAGTGTGTGTCGCTCGTCCTCTAGTCCTTCATCAGTGACACAGGACGCTGTCTAGAGGACTTTGGGGCTGTGGTGATCAGAGCTGCACCGTGGAGCAGTGGAAGAAGGTGGTGTTTGTGGCTGATAAGGGGTTAATGTGTGGCTCACACTGCTGTCCTCCTGCTTTATGAAGTGTCGTGAATGGTCATTACGGTCAGTTTCAGAGCGGTCAGTCTGTGTGCTGAGGACGTGAGCTGCACACACACAGCTGTGTGTAGCCTCCGCTTTACAGTTCTGTCCATCTCTGCTTCCTCTTTGATCTCATCCAGGTGAGATTTATTAACACTTATTAAGATTTATTAATGATTATTAATATATTAATAGACACATTAAGATTTATGGATGATGTCACTCTGACATTTTTATTGCTTCACACTCTGTGGCCAAAAGTCTGCGGACGCCCAATGGTCCACCGCTGTGTTGAGGTCAGGGGATGGGTCCAGTGCAGACCTGCGCAGTCAGGGGAGTCTGATTCTGCGCCACAGGCTTCATTTAATAACACAGTTACAGTTGAGTAATTACACAGTGATTAGTGCCCGGTCACTAACAGCTCACACCACCCAGCTCCCATTCGGAGCAAATACAGCTCTCTACAAAATAAAAGCCCCGTCTTGTTCCAGATTCCCATTCCAGAGTTTGACAGAAACACTCCGAGAAAACACATCCACTTCTCCTTCATGTGCACACCCCCCCCCTCTCTCTCTCTCTCTCTCTCTCTCTCTCTCTGTCTCTCTGTGTGTCTCTAGTTTCAAGGTAATGTCATTGGCGTGAGAACAATGTTGTCAAAGCATCACAACAACAAAGAAAAACCACAAAAAATACAGAAAATAAAAGCAACAATAAATGACAACAGTAGTCTCTCTCTCTCTCTCTCTCTCTCTCTCTCTCTCTCTCTCCTTTCTCTTATCAATTTTAGTCTGACTCTCTACATTTTTTCTTCTTTATTATTTTCTGTCCTCTCTCTTTTCCCCACTCTGTCATTTTCCTTTCTTTCTTTATTCACATTTTCTCATATTTCTCTGACTCTACACTCTCAGAACTAAAGGTACTTTACAGGTTCATCACTGTCTCTAAAGCTACAAACAGTGTAGTGTATCTTTAAAGGTACAGCAGTGGTGTTAGAGTCCAGTTGTGTTCCCTAAAGGTTCATTACATTCTCTTCCCCAGAAGGAGAGGGGGATCTCTGTAATCTTTCATTATACAACTGTGGAGAATAAAATACACAATAAAAGTCCTGGAGATGAAACGAGGCGAATGACATCAACACAACTTTAAATCTACAGTTAAAACAGAGTAAGGTACAGTTACGTTCCCTAATTAAAGACACTGTATATGTGCCTTTGGGGATAACCACCACAGAGAGGGTTTTTCAGAAAGTGTACACACTCTCTCTCTCTCTCTCTCTCTATCTGTCTGTCTCTCTAACTCTCTCTCTCTCTCTCTCTTTCTTTCTCTCTCTCTCTCTCTCTCTCTCTCTCTCTCTCAGATGTGGCTGATAATACTCCAACACAGAAAGGCAGGGTGTGGGCGGAGCCTCTGAGTCAGGGACGAGGACAGGGCAGCGCTGAGGGACAGTCCCCACAGTCTCACCTCACACCTGTGTTTTCAGTCTGTGCCGGTGCACTCTGGGATATGTCTGGGGGGGTGTGGGCGGGGGACACACAGGAGGTGTGTGTTCTGTCACACGGCGTGTGGTGTGTGTTTAGAGATAACATCTCTATTCCTCTGTTATCTGTCTGTTATCTTCTGAGTCGGAGTGTAATCAGACGTCTTTGTGACCCGCAGTTCTGGACTCTGACTCAGACCACACCCCCCCACCCCCCAGACACCAGGGTCTTAGTCATCCTCCTCTGGTTCTGATCTCGACTTCCACCGTGTGACGTCTAGAACGTGGCTCTGAGTGTGAGGAGGTGAGAGCACACTCTGACCTGTGTGTGTTTTTATCTCTCTGTGGGGTCTCGTTATGAAGACGTGAATATTTATGGGCTCTGGTGGAGGACGAGGACTTTTATTCTATGAAGAACGTCCTGTTTCATTTAAACAGGGCAGTGTTAGACGAATCCGTCCCTGCTGGATCACTGGTCTAATTGTACTACCACAGATCCAGCCCCGGGACTGGGAAAGTGGGTCTCCTCCATCCTGGAGAAGGCAGGGCATCCATGTCCTTAAGTGAGGGGACAACCCAGAGGGTCCTCACCTGAGAGCAAGGGGACATCTCAGGGGGACCACGTCCTAAAGCAGAGGGACAAGTCACAGTGATTAAACCCTTGAGCACAGAGGTGTCCATAGGACGTTGTTGGCAGTTAGACTCAGGGATTTAAAAAATTCAGCAGCACTGCTGTGTCTGATCCACTCGTAGAACTCATACCATGCTGAAGGGTGTGTTTTAAGTTCCTTCATAATGCTTTATAATAGTGTTATAACAGTGATATAAACGGCATCATAATTAGCGTTATGATAGTGTTAGAAACAGCATATTACTGTTAAAATAGTGAATAAACAGTGTTATAAAGGTATTTATAGTGTTATAACCAGTGTTATAAAGTGTATTATTATATTTTAAATTTTCTAAACAGTGTTATAAACAGTGTAATATTAGGTTTACAATCAGTGTTATATAAGTTTTATAATGGATTTATAAAGTGTTAGAATATTGTAATACTGTAGTAGTGTTATTAAGTTGTATGTTACATCAATGTTGTCATAATCAGTGACATATTAGTGCTATCATTGTGTTATAATTATGTTATTAAGACATATTAATGTAAGAGTGTTAGAAACTAGTGTTTATAATAGAAATGAATTATGTTAAATTAGTGTTATAAACGTAGTGTTCTTAAGTCTTATTAAAGTTATTTTACTGTTATAATATTACAATGTGTCATACTAGTGTTATAATATAGTTATAGAGTTATTATAATAATGTGATAAGCTGTTTAAACCCTAACACATCTATAAATCACTGGAGATTGTAAAATGTTTAATAACTTCATTCATCACTGCATTCTGATTGTGTTATTACATGCTTATATATGTGTCATAAGTGTCTTCTGCAGTAGCCTTCAAACTCAACTGGACCTTTGATATGACCAACTGAAGTCTGCGGTCTCCTGTGACGCCTGGGTCCTCGTCCCGTGCGGTGGGCTCCATTAGTCGTGTCTGTGAGTAGTGTGTAGAGACGGTGAAGGTCAGTAACGGTGTAGCACTGGTGATACACAGTAAATGAACAGGTTGGTGCTGTCTCCCAGAGGAGCGCTCTGAGCTGGGACGCCGTTCCCGTCTCTTAATGAGGGCGGCCATTAAATAGTGATTGAGGAAAAGTGGGAACATGTCCACAGCGCTCTGTCCCCAAACTTCCTCCCACTGTCCTTTACTTTTACTGCAGAGGGATTACGCTCTGGTTCCTGACGAGCCGTCACAGCGGAGGGGGTAGACATTGCTGTTGAGCTCAGTGGGCTAAATTCTTAGTTTGTGTTCTTCGTGTGTGTGTGTGTGTGTGTGTGTGTGTGTGGACAAGAGGCTTCACCTGAAGTGAGAACTCAGTTTACCTGCAGCCTGATGATCCATTAATGTTGATGTAAACACCTCAGTTGATATTGAGTCATCTGACCAACGCCATACGCATTACTACGGAAGCCTGTATGTGCCACATGAAATAAAGGAAAGGCATCAGTTTTTGTTTCATTAATATGTAAGCTGCTATCTTGCTATTTTGACATAATACCGCATTATTTTGAGATCTCAGTATATTGACTTAGTATCTCAAAATAATGAGATAGTATCTCAAAATACTGGGATAGCAACTTACGATAACAACATAACTAATTCTAACCCTATCCCCCACGCTAACTCCACGCTAACCCCATGCTAACTCCATGCTAACCCCATGCTAACCCCCACACTAACCCCATGCTAACCTCCACACTAACCCCACGCTAACCCCATGCTAACTCCCACGCTAACCCCACGCTAACCCCATGCTAACCCCATGCTAACCCCACGATAACCCCCATGCTAACCCCCACCCTAATCCCACATCCTACTCTTTTATTAATATTGTGCTTTATTTCCATAGATTATTCATTCTTATTTAAAGAAGGAGAGGTAACACTGCACTGTATACTGTATGTATCATCTACTTAAGGTGGAGGACTGCCTCCCGATAAACCTCAATCAGGAAAAGTTTCTCATCCTTTGCTTTCCCCCCTTATTTACAGCGTGTCGTAAAATGTGATTTACACTTTTTGTCTACGGAGAGCGGGACGCAGCTAATTTTATTTCCTGTTGCTAAGTAGGTCGTAAAAGTGCCGGAATATTTACGGCTGGGCGCAGCGTTTAGCTTTGGTGTTTACTGCGGGGTTTATCAGGGGCTGAGGCTGAAGGCTCAAGGCCAACACAACAGCAGCACTCTGACATCTCCACACACACTGCATTTCCCCCGTATCCCGTAGATGCATCTCAGACACGCCACAAAACCTTCTACCTCCGCTGGTCAGGCGGTGTCCACCACAGAACCTGAGCCTGGGGTGTACGTGGAGTCTTTGAGATGTTCCTAATGGCTATTACTGCAGCCCAAATATCCCCAGGAGACCTGGGAATGGTTTGCAAAGCCCCTGCATCTGACACACTGCTGGTCCCCCTCCCAGACCTGGGTACCATGCTTCTGCCTCCTCCACCCACTCCTCCCAGGGGACACTGAGCTCTCTGGACACCCCTACTCCACTTGTTTGACGGCAAGGGACTTCAGGACCAGGTGTGGTCTGAGTGTATATCTGTTAAGGGGTCTGGCTTTGCCAGTTTGCTGAGGCTGAAGCTTCTCCCCTGCTCCCACAAAGGCCATGTGGCCACTAAGGAAATTGGGGAAGTGTTCGGAGATGCCCTCTCTGAGCCACGAGTGTTTGTTTTCATTTGCGGCGCATTTTAAAGACCCTCTCTGTGGGAAAACCAATCCTGGAATGTTTTATCTGTGTGGATTCAGCTCTGATGGAGGGGAGACTCGCCGGCTGCAGAAATCGCTCTGTAATGTGTGGTATTTAGATGCGAGCAGCTGTTGGAAATGGTGTTTTTGGATGCACATGAAAAGCACTTTGTTCAATGTGCCGCTGGTTTACAGGAAAATCACAGTGTCACCGGATGGAAATGGATTCCACTCGTAATGGGTTCAGGAAAGTGTTTTTCTCTTTCTGCAGCTGCGGGTTGAGCACACTCAGATCGTCCAGTGAGGACCACTGAGGTCTCCTTACTCTCAAATGAACAACTCGTGAAGTTCAGAAACTGAAAAGGTGGTATCAGATGATGTGAGCCGACTCCACTCTGAAGGAACAGGGAGGCCTTGCCCTTAAGCGAGGGAATGCCTCACACATTTCTGAACCCGAACGCACAATCCCAATGACCACCACCTGCTCACCAGAGGTGGGATAACGCTTCAAGACAAAATTGAGAGCCAATGTTCTACCAATGGAGAAAACGCGGTTCATATTCCAGCTTTGGCGAGCTGAGCATGTGGTGCAGGTTGGGAAGTACTCCCTCGCTTAAGGGCAAGGCCTCCCCTCGCTAGACATTCTCTCTTTTCCTGAGATTGAGTTTCAGAGTTCCTCACGCTCAGAGGCTGGATATATTGGGATCGTAAAGAGACCAGTGCCCCCCCCCACAACCCACTCCATCCAACACCATGACAGAATTAGATGTTTTATACCATTAAAAGCCCTAAATGTTGTGAAAATTGTCCACTTTACAGCAGCAGTGTACGAAAACACGTGACCTTTCCTCTGTAGAAGATTCACTGTCTTCAGAACTACTCCAGATAAGCCACAAAGTACAATCCTGAACTCCACTGTCGAACCCAGGACCTGAACATTAACTGCAGAGTGAGCAGTGGGGGCCAGTGTTTTGTGACGTGGGGACAATCGTGCTCAGGCACGGTACGAGGAAACTGGGCCAAGTGTGAGTACACCCTTAAATCCTCATTCAACACAACAGCAGCAGTCACTCAGGACTGACCAGTCTGATATTAATCTCTTCAACAAACGTGTCTATGTATTGTCTGCGGCTGCCATGTGGTAAACATCTGTCGAAGCTGAATCTCTAAATCTGATAGAGTGTGT
>NW_027100952.1:0-5000 GCF_029633855.1 Hoplias malabaricus
TCTAACGGACCTGGTTGGTTTGATAATAATACCCTGGAACTACACCTTTATAACACATGTAATAACTATGTAACTAAATAAATTCATGTGTAAATTTCAGTTTTTACTCAATAACACAAGGATTTTTAATTAGGTTCTGCATAATTGCGTGTAATTACATTAGTGTAATGATTAAGGGTTTATTAGTTTCATTAGGTGTCTCTAATAACTGTGTAGTTACACATGAACAACATATGCAACAACAATGTAACTACTGATGAATTAGTACCTGTTACAGATGGAATACAGTGGTAAGCCTATGTAATTACACATGTGTATCAACCTCAGTTTGGTTTTTGTAATTACACAAGTAGATCTTCATAGTTCTCTTTCATGTAATTACACACATGTAATAACATGTGTAATTACATTAGTAATCAGAATGGCCGGTGTGTATTAACTTACCCTAAGACCTTAAACTGGACCAGATTAAGATCAAACAGCCCTTACACTAACACCTAGTGGCCTGGATGTGTCAGAGACTGTGGACTAAGACTAAATTTAGACATGGCCGCTCCCATGTGGGGGAACCGCTCTATGGAATATAATCTGGTTCACTCTGGGACCATGTTATGGTTATTGTTGTGTTTATAAAATGTTTGTGTTATGGTTGTGTTGTAGTTGTGTTATTGTTGTGCTGTAGTTGTGTTATTGTTGTGCTGTAGTTGTGTTATTGTTGTGTTATAGATGTATTATGGTTGTGTTATTGGTTGTGTTATGGTTGTGTTATAGATGTGTTATGGTTGTGTTATGGTTGTGTTATAGATGTGTTATAGATGTGTTATGGTTGTGTTATGGTTGTGTTATAGATGTGTTATGGTTGTGTTATGGTTGTGTTATAGTGGTGTTATAGTTGTGTTATAGATGTGTTATGGTTGTGTTATAGATGTGTTATGGTTGTGTTATAGTTGTGTATAGATGTGTTATGGTTGTGTTATAGATGTGTTATGGTTGTGTTATGGTTGTGTTATGGTTGTGTTATAGTTGTGTTATAGATGTGTTATGGTTGTGTTATAGATGTGTTATAGTTGCGTTATAGGTGTGTTATAGTTGCGTGTTGTGTGTGTTCAGGTGTGAATCCTGGTCTAAATTCTCAGGGGAAGCTGAGCACCTACAAAGCCCTGTACCCCTTCACCGCTCGCAACGCTGACGAACTCACACTGGAGGCAGACTGCCTTATAGAGGTGTGTTCACACACACACACACACACACACACACCCTGTACATAATTATATGTGTACACCCTCTAGTCTACATGCTTCCCAGATTAAAAATGAATCTGGTTCTGCTCTGGCCCACATCCCTAGCGTTCCTGGCTCACGCGCCCTGGGCCAGAATCCTTTTACTGACTGGGTCTGCAGTACCGACTGTGGGCCAACAGCGCCACCCCTCTTCCAGGAGTGCCCTTGTCCTCCATCTGTTTCTATTTCTCTGTTTTCATTCTGACAAAAAAAATAAAAAAAAAAAACACAAAAAGACGAAAGAAACAAAGATAACTAAACAATAACAATCAAAGAAAAACAAGGAGAATAAGAAAACCAAGAAAAAAAAAACCGAAAAAAAAAAAACACCAAGAAAAGAAAAAATAAATAAAAAGCTACACTTACATTCTCTGGTATCGGTGTGAATTCTGATGTAGTTTCAGTGTTTTTTGACTAAAACGTGTATTAGTTTTAATCTCACTTTCAGTCATTTAATTACTGTTTAGTTACATTTAGAAAAAACCTGAATGTAGTCGTGGTTAAAACGATAGCTGAAAGGTTCGTTATATTTAAAAACACGTTAACATCCAAATCCTGGAAGGAATACGGCCACTTTATTCTTCAAATATGTTTTGCGTTTGTTTAACGTTAATATTTTAAGATCCGAGTCGCTGCAGAAGACGTCACAAACGGAGACTGAGTCGACTCCAAGAGATTCAACTCTATGAATCATTGGCCAAGAGTTGTTACAAGAACCAGATGCTTAAAGAATCGATTCTTGATTCTTTGATTCTTTGGAAATCGATCAAATATTCGTCTAGTTTTTATTCACTGAGAAAAAGTGTAAAACCTTTCATCACAGTTCTTCAAATGTGGTTCTCATCTGGTTTTCGTTGTGAAAAATAGGTCATCAACAAATATATTTCATCATAGTTTTCTTCCACAAAATAAACACTGCAAACACACACACACACACACACACTTAAGCAACACTACGTAGTATTTGTACCTTAAAATCACAGCTTCAAAATCATTGTGATGCTCCTCTGAGCTGTAACTAGGAGAACACCGCTTCTTTTACTGCTACTCCAGGCTCAGCACTGCAGAGACTGCACTATGTATCTTTTGGAGGAGGGTAGGTACAAGAATGCCAAATCTTACCAAGTGTTCCTTGAAGGTGGACGAGTCGACGGTCAGGGAGCCGGGCTGGTTGTATGGACGCTACGGAGGAAACCTGTGGGTGGTTTCCAGAGAGTTACGCAGAGAAGATTAACAAAGACCAAACTGACCCTACAGCGGCTCTCACACACAGCACAGCGCCCCCTATTGACTACTCCAGGTACGACCCTACGCTGTTACACATCACAAACAACAATGTTTCTCATTTATTAACATGTTATTATCTAATTTTAAAGGATTCCCAGAGTGGACATCGAGGGTCCGACACCCACACACACACCTGCAGCCACACACACACAGCACACACAGGTACGTGTATGTGAAGACACCCTGATAACGGAGAGCTGAATATAGTTATGGTTATAAATAAAGCCTTGTGTGTGTGTGTGTGTGTGTAGGCCGTAGCTCTCTGCAGTTGGACGGCTAACACTGAGAATCACCTGGGCTTCTCCAAAGATGATGTCATCACTGTTCTAGAGCAGCAGGAGAACTGGTGGTACGGAGAACTCAGGGAGAACCGAGGATGGGTTCCCCAAGAACCAACGTCTCCATGGTGACCACCAACAGCACACATCCTGAGTAAAGAAATATCTCTGTCTCCCCCCTCTCCTCCGTCTCTCCCCAGGAATAACATCAATGTCTGTCACTGATTAAAGGTGCGGTCAGTTATTTTCCCGGATTCTTATTAAGCACTGAAACATCTGCTACACTGACACCTGGTGGCCTCTTTCCCCTCATATGGAGAACACACCATCAGTTCTCTGCTACAGTTTGGTGGTCAGAATGACTGACTGCACCTTTAACTCTAAGGTTTTGATTCTGTGGCCTATCCTCTGACTTTTCAATGCAGAGTTCACCCTTTTGTTGCTCTCCCTCTCTTCTCCAGACCCTTGTATTCCACTGTTGATGAACTGGATCAGCTGGACTCAGCGTTACTGGAAGGTAAACAAGTTTAATCCCTACTCGGCACTCTTGGAACCACCAAAGAGAACAGGTACTAAAATAGAACCCGGTTCCAGGACAGGACCAAATTTACCTTGTAGAAAAGCAAGTAAATTAAAATTAAAGCAACACTATGTAGTATTTTTACTTTAAAGTTACAGCTGGAAAATCACTGTGAAGCTGCACTGAGCTGTAACTGGGAGAATAGAGCCTCTATTTGTTGCTACTCCGGGCTCAGCACTGCAGAAACTGCACTCTGTAACTTTTGAAGGCGGGTAGGAAACCACCTACCTCCCCTCCTTTCATTTACAAATCATTGCTCATTTGCTGTTGCTAATTTGTGTCGTTTAATCAGAATACGTGGCTCTGTACACCTACGAGAGCCCGGAGTCAGGTGACCTCACCTTCCGGGCTGAGGATGTTGTCCTGGTAACAGAGAAAGAAGGCGATTGGTGGAGAGGCTGTATCGGCGACCAATCAGGACTCTTCCCTTCCAACTACGTTAAACCCAAAGATGCAGATGTACGTTCTTATTCCTGTAACCTTTCATTACTCAGTTATTCATTTTAAAGATGGTTTCATATATTTTATGAATGATTGATTATTTGTGTTGATCAGCCATAACATTAAAAACAACCTTCTTTGTTCTAAAACCGGCTCCACTGACCACGCCAGGGCACTGTGTAGTTCTACAATTACAGACTGTAGTCCAGCTATTGCTCTGCATACTTTTATTAGCTCCCACATTACCCCTGACCTTTATGCACTATGCACTAAAGACTAATCACTGTGCATTAGGCTGGGGTTAGTGTGGTAATTGTCTCGTGTTGTTTTTTCAGACTTCCAGAGGTGGTGTGTCCAGTAAAAAGCCAGGTGAGTTGACCATTGTCCAGAACAAAACACACAGAGGGAGCTTTATGTCCAGAAGTGTACACTGAGGTTTAGACGAGAGCAGATCTGGCCCTGGTCGGTTGTAGTTTACCACCTTTTATTTATTTTGTTATTTTCGTGCCAATGTAATATTTTTAATAAATACATTAATAAAATAGAAAATTCAGGTAAAGTCTGTGTTTATCTGTGTTTATGTACGCCTCTGTTGAGGTGTTTTTAGGCTGTGGTCAGTCGGCTGCGGTCAATAGGCTGTGGTCAGTTGGCTGTGGTCAATCGACTGTGGTCAGTCGGCTGTGGTCAATAGGCTGTGGTCAATAGGCTGTGGTCAGTTTGCTGTGGTCAGTCGGCTGTGGTGAATAGGCCGTGGTCAGTAGGCCGTGGTCAGTCGGCTGTGGTCAGTCGAGTGTGGTCAATAGGCTGTGGTCAGTTGGCTGTGGTCATTAGGCTGTGGTAAATAGGCTGTGGTCATTAGGCTCTGGTCAAGAGGCTGTGGTCAATCGGCGGTGGTCAGTAGGCTGTGGTCAGTAGGCTGTGGTCAGTTGGCTGTGGTCAATTGCTGTGGTCAGTCAGCTGTGGTCAGTCAGCTGTGGTCAGTCGGCTGTGGTCAATTGCTGTGGTCAAGAGGCTGTGGTCAAGAGGCTGTGGTCAGTAGGCTGTGGTCAATAGGCCGTGGTCAGTAAGCCGTGGTTAGTCGGCTGTGGTCAATAGGCTGTGGGGCAATAGGCCGTGGTCAGTAGGCTGTGGTCA
>NW_027100952.1:10000-42500 GCF_029633855.1 Hoplias malabaricus
TGTGCATTTGTGTGTGTGTGTGTGTGCCTCTCCTGTGTGTTTGTATGTGTATGTTTCTACAGTGTGTGTTTAATCTGTGTGTTATTGTGTGTATACATATGCATGTGCTTGTTTGTTATATATGTGTGTGTGTGTGTGTGTGTGTGTATAGGGTGTGCGGACCTCCTGAGTTTAGACTCTATGAGTACTGAAGAGAGGAAGCGACAGGGTTACATTCATGAACTCATTCAAACAGAACACACCTACGTACAGGATCTGGAGCTGGTGCTGGAGGTACACACACACACGCACACACACACACACACACGCAGGCACACAGAGAGAAACACCATTTATAAATTCATTGACTGTATCTTGTTGGTGTCTGAAGTGTTAATTGTCTGTAAGTGTTTATTCACTGTTTGAATTCCCACAGAAACTCATGTGTAACTGGAGCTGTTTAGTTTTGTAGCTCTTTCCCTCTGCGTTTACTTTCATGCAGTTAACGCTCTCCTGAATTTAGAGTCAGTTCCACCTTAAGTAATGTAACTGTAACAGCAAAAATAAGTCAGTGTGACCCCCCTATGGAGCAGGAATAGAGCAACATCCTCATCTCGGTTGGTGCTTTTCAGCGTTTGGAGTCTCTCCGTTGTCTAAAAACCTCCAGATGGCGTTTCTCTGCCGTGAGCAGAGAGAGAGAAAGCCTAGCACCGGACCCAGACACTTTGTTTTTTTACCCATTTACAGACACTGGGGCTTCGTAAACACATTAGAGCGGAGTCCAGAGCAGCACATGGAGAGGACACACACTCAGAGCTTTATAAATTTCACCTTTAAAAGAAGGAGTATTAAAAATAACAAATGACAGAAAATAAACCTGAAAATTAATTATTAATCTGTAACTGGTCTAAACCCACACTCACACGGACTTTAGGACACGGTATTGTCCTCAAGAACAGAACAAACCCATCACAGTCTTCTGCAGCTTTTTCCTGATGGAGCTCAGAACTCTTCACTCTCCACACGGCTTCAGTCTTAGGTTCTTTTTCTGTTGAATTCAGTGACTATTGTGACTTTAATACGACACACAACCGTTACCATAAAATGACAAAAGAACGTGAGAATGTCTGAATGTTGATTTACACTTTAAAACACTTTAAAACTCGTTTTTACACCTAATTCAATTAACTTTCAAAACATAATTAATAATGCTACTCTGAGCGCAGCACTGCAGAAACTGCACTATGTAACAGGGGGTTGGAAATCACCCCCAACAACCCCTAGGTTTCAGGACAGTGCTGTAAAAGTAAATTACACTCTGCAACTGTAAGAGGAGCCCAGGAGAATAAACACAGAATCTTACATACAGTCGCTTTAAATAAGAACACAAGGTGTTGTGATGTGTTTACAGAAACTACATTTAAAAAAGTGTGTGTGTGTGTGTGTGTGTGTGTGTATACAGGTGTTCTATAAGCCCATGGCTGAGTCTGGCCGGCTGAGCGAGGCTGAGATGGGGGTGATTTTTGTGAACTGGAGGGAGCTGATCATGTGCAACACCAAGCTGCTTAAGTGAGTCATATCGCCCCCTGTCTTCACTGAGGAGAACGGCACACAGAGCAGTTTAATACTGTGCATGCACAATATTGAGAACAGTGTAAAAGCCAGATTAAATCTGACCTTTCAGACTGCAGTCAGATAAAATGGGAATGAGGACACTTAATGTAAAAATGTAATTAAAGTATCAATCAGTCTTTTTTTTTACACTGGTTGTTGTTCAGTTTCTGAAACAGCTGTTTTACTGACACCTGGTGGTCTATTTTAAACATGGTTCCCCTCTCTATGGAGCATACATCGCATTATTCAGGGACTTCAATGCAATTGATGTTCGTGTGTGTGTGTGTGTGTGTGTGTGTGTGTGTGTGTGTCTCAGAGCTCTCCGTGTGCGTAAGAAGACTGTAGGTGAGCGAATGCCGGTGCAGGTGATTGGTGATATTCTCTCCTCAGAGCTCGCTCACATGCAGCCGTACATTCGCTTCTGCAGCTGTCAGCTCAACGCCGCTGCGCTGCTGCAGCAGAAAACTGACGCATCTCCGGACTTCAAACTCTTCCTCAAGGTTACAATGAGTTGCAATAACACTACGGCTTCTGTGCACGAGTAAAAGTACCACTTTAGAATAAGACTGAGCCTATAAACGTTTATAAATGTTTTCAAATCTGTTTATTAATGGTTATTAATTAAGTTTTAAACATCTTTAAAGTCATCAGTAATCATTTATAACACACAGACAGAAAGGGTGACGGTGACCTGATGTTTACCAAATGTTCTGAAAATGCAACTTTAACATTAAAGGAACAGTAGGTAGTATTTTTACTTTACAATTACAGCTTCAAAATCATTGTGATGCACCACTGAACTGTAACAGGGAAATTAGGGCTTCTGTTGTAGCTACTCCAGGCACAGCACTGCAGAAACTGCACTGTGTAACTTTGGGAAGAGGGTAGGAATTTAGGCATCAAGTATATTTGTTTGAATGCAAGAACAGTGTGGTGCAAATGTGAATGAAGTTGAAACCCCAAAAGGATACTTTCACATATTAGTGTTTCCACAGTTTACAGGATGGATGAAGTTAGTGAGTTAAAGCAACACTAGGTAGAATTTCTACCTTAAAATTAAAGCTTCCATGTCATTAGGGTACTTTGCTGGCCTTTAATAGGTAGATCAGATGCCCTGTTGTTGCTGCACAGGGCTGTGCACTGAAGAAACTGCACTATGCATATTTTGGAGGAGGGTAGGAAACAACCCCCACTCCCTCCTTCTTCCCCCTTAATTTCAGGACAATGTTGTGGATATAATTTACACTCTATGACTGGGGGCGCCCAGGAGCAAAACTATCATATTTTACATAGTGTTCCTTTAATGTCTTAAAATGAAATTCTGTTTATGGTTACTTTAATGTCGACAGATAGAGAAAACAATGTATGTTCAGTATTTGGCAAAATCTGAGGTTTAACAGTAGATGGATGTGGGTTCACTATTTGGCAAACAACAGGTCACTGTTGTTCTTTCCATCTATGTATTTAAAGTAATGATTATTAATGACTTTTAATATGTTTACAATCTAATTAATAACCAATAATAAACAGATACTAAACCATGCGTGATTTATGATGTTGATCTGTTTTCTTCTCTGTCCTCATTCCTCTAGAAAATAGCCACTAATTACCGCTGTAAAGGAATGCCACTGTCCAGTTTCCTGCTGAAGCCCATGCAGAGGATCACACGCTATCCTTTACTCATCAGAAACGTGAGGAGCACATCCCTTAAATCCGACCCTCACTGTGTCACTGTGGGGAACTATAATCAGGAACCAGTGTAGTTTTTTTACCTTAGCAGAGTCTTCAAAGTAAAGGCTGTCCACTTTGTGGTCACTCATATAAGACCAGCACTGTTGTGTGTGTGTGTGTGTTTTGGTGTGTGAATGTAGATTTTAGAGAACACGCCAGAGGGTCACGTGGATCAGGCAAATCTGCGTGAGGCGCTGGAGAGAGCGGAGGAACTGTGTTCGCAGGTAAACGAAGGTGTGAGGGAGAAAGAAAACTCTGACAGACTCGAGTGGCTGCAGAATCATGTCCAGTGTGAAGGGGTCATTGAGGTGAGGCTTTGCATTTCTTCTTAAAGCAACACTAGGTAATATTTTTACATTCAAGTTACAACTTCAAAATCATAGTGATGCTCCACTGAGCTGTAACAAAGAGAATAAAGTCACTTTAATTGCTACTCCATGCTCAGCGCTGCAGAAACTGCACTATGTAACTTTCAGAGGAAGGTAGGAAACCACCCCGACAGTGCTGTAAAAGTGAATTACTCTCTACAACTGTAGGGGGAGCCTATGAGCAAAAATATCAAATCCTACCTAGTGTTGCTTTAAAGGAGCAATCGTTTATTTTCACACTATACTGACCCGTAGTGGCCTGGATTTTGACTGTGTCTTGCCTTCTCACACCTTTCTGTCCAGCACTTGGTGTTTAACTCTCTGACCAACTGCCTGGGTCCCAGAAAACTGCTACACAGCGGCCGAGTGTGGAAGACCAAGAGCAGCAAAGAACTGTGGGCTTTCCTCTTCAGCGACTTCCTCCTCCTCACCTACACGTCCAAACAGTTCGGACAAACCTCCAGCTCCAGCTGGGACAAACTCTTCAGCCCCAAGTCCAGCACCATCTACAAGATGTACAAAACGGTAACCACAAGCTAACGTATCAACCTCTGTGGCCCAGTCAGGGGTTAGACTGGAGCAGAGTGATCCAGAACCACGTTCTGGTGTTCACTAGGCAGCTCAACACTTCCAGGGGTGGAAAAAACCTTGTCTCTTAATAGTACTCTTTAAAGCAACACTAGGTAATATTTTTACCTTAAAATTACATTCTCAAAATCATTGTGATGCTCCACTGAGCTGTCATAGGGAGAATAGAGACTCTTTTGTTGCTACTCTGGGCTCAGCACTGCAGATACTGCACTATGTAACTTCTGGGGGAGGGTAGGAAACCACCCCTCTGCCTCTCAGGACAGTGTTGTGAACATGAATTACACCTTGCACCAGCGAGGCCTAATCTTACCTACTGTTGCTTTAAAGATGTACTCCTCCCTATTTTTAATGTCATGTTAAATATATTATGCTGACACCTGGAGGCATGAGATCCTGTATTAAGACTATTTAATCAGGACCACTGTCATGTGGGGAACCCATCGTGTGGAGCATTAACTGTTTTGTTCAGAGATTACAGAGCAATTTGATTCTTCAGTATAATGAGAGTTGCCTCTTTGTAACAGCTTTTAGATAATTGTCCACACACTCATCATTTTCCGTGTTTTTTTAAAGTGTGTTTTTTTTTTCATTTTTCCACAACAGCCCGTGTTTCTGAACGAAGTGTTGGTGAAAATGCCGTCTGATCCGTCCAGTGATGATCCCATCTTCCACATCTCACACATCGACCGTGTGTACACTCTGAAAGCTGACAGCATCAACGAGAGGTGTGTGTCTATACTTTCTTTTGTGTTGTGTTGTCTGTCTTGATGCTGAAGCTCTTATCCAAAGCGACATGTAGGGTTAATCATGTTAAAGAAGTCAACCAATATTTTGCTCCCTCCGTCTCATGTTGCACATGTATTATTAGCCTATAATCATTAGGTTTCATCAAAGATTTGGTGCTTTTTTATTATTATTATTATTATTATCATCCACAATAGATTGGAATATTAAATTAAAGAAGGAACATACATAACAAACCTTAAAGTGGAGGGAAAGTACAGAAATTATGATTTCTCAATATAAAATTTGCTGCTAGGGGAGTGCCGGCGTGTGCATGTTCATGCTGCGCAGAGTGAAATAAATCAGAGCAGAATCAGAGCTCTCTGTGTGCTCCATGTCTCCTGTGACTTTGAAAATGTTGCAATAGCCTCACTTTCCAAGTGAGCATGAGAGCTTGTTTAAAGTGGAGTGTGGGGCGGTCAGAGCTGACCCCTATTGTGTTTAATCAGAGGTAAAAGATAAATGCAGTCCTTATTTTCGTTATATTCTTGTTCATGTGTTTTGTTGTTCAGAATGACACTGGTTTCTGACCCAGACGACATTAACATCCAGTCTGGCTTGGTTCAACCGCGGTCATTACACATCAACAACACATCAGATGTGTGATCAAATGTGATCATATGTGTGATCAAGTGTGATCATATGTGTGATCAGATGTGTGATCAAATGTGATCAGATGTGTGATCAAATGTGATCAGAGGCAGGAGCTGGAAAGGGGCTGCAGAAAGGGGTTGTGTTAGGGGATGTGTATACTGTGAAAGTGTTGAAACATTAAATTTTTGTTTTGTTTTGTTTTGTATCCATTGTTGGTTCAGGACGACGTGGGTTCAGCGAATCAAAGCAGCCTCCGAACATTTCATTGAGACGGAGAAGCTGAAGAGAGAGAAAGCATACCAAGGTATTTTAGAGCTCCTGAGACATCTCTAATTCTGATGCAGTGCTTGTAGACGCATGAGTGAATTCAGCTACTTTGTGTACACTGATTTTCATCTCCAGAGAAGTTCTGGAGCAGCTGCACTTTTACTCCAGCTTAACCTCCTGCGTTTGTATTGCAGCTCGCTCTCAGAAGACGAGTGGTATCGGCCGCCTGCTGGTCACGGTTCAGGAGGCTGTGGAGCTGAAACCCTGTAAACCGAATGGTGAGATATAAAAAGAAATATTTACACACACAAACACACACACCGTAAACCCTGTTGTGAGTTGTCTATGGAGCTCAGTGCTCAGTATGCCGTACTGCTCTGTGTAATGTAGCATTGTGTTCTGTTATATTGAATTGAATTGGGTTATATGGAATTATACTGTATTGTGCTTGATTGTGTGCTTTATATTGATATACAGTGCAGTGTTGTGTTAAACAGTGTAGTGTTGTGTTGTTATACAATGCAGTGTTATGTTATACAGTGCAGTGCTGTGTTGTGTTTTGTTATACAATGCAGTGTTGTGTTATACAGTGCAGTATTGTTATAAACAGTGAAGTGTTGTGTTGTGTTATACAGTTCAGTGCTGTGTTGTGTTAAACAGTGCAGTGTTGTGTTATACAGTGCAGTGCAGTGTTGTTATACAATGCAGTGCTGTGTTATATAGTTCAGTGCTGTGTTGTGTTATACAGTGCAGTGCAGTGCTGTGTTTTATGGTATTGTATTGTGTGTTGTGTTGCAGGGAAGAATAACCCCTATTGTGAGTTGTCGATGGGAGCTCAGTGCTACACGTCTCGGCCTCAGAACGACACCATGAACCCGAAGTGGAACTTTAATTGTCACTTCTTCATTAAGGACCTGTACCAGGACGTGCTGTGCATCACCATCTTCGAGAGGGACCAGTTCTCCCCTGACGGCAAGTACACAACCCTTTGACACACAACACATCAACATATCAATGAGTACACACAATATATCAACACACTACAGGCCCAGATTTGACCCTTTGACTGAATATACACCAATCAGCCAAAACATTACAATTTACCTCCTTGTTCCTACACTCACTGTCCACTCTTTCAGCTCAACTGTCCACTCAGGAGCACTGTGTAGTTCTACATTTACAGACAGTAGCCCATCTGTTGCTCTGCATACTTTGCTACCCCACTTTCCTCCTGTTCCTCAGCGCTCAGGACCCCCACAGAGCAGGTGTGATGTGGTGGTGGATCATTCTCAGCGCTGCAGTGACACTGACGTGGTGGTGGTGTGTTAGTGTGTGTTGTGCTGGTGTAGAGTGGATCAGACACAGCAGTGCTGCTGGAGTTTTTAAACCCCTCAGTGTCTGGACTGAGAACAGTCCACCGACCAAAAACATCCAGCCGACAGCGTCCTGTGTCACTGATGAAGGACTAGAGGACGAGCGACACACACTGTGCAGCGACAGATGAGCTACTGTCTCTGACTCTACATCTACAAGGTGGACCAACGAGGGAGGAGTGTCTCACAGAGTGGACAGAGAGTGGACACAGGGTTTAAAAACTAACGTCTGTGTGTATGAACTTATTTTTTCCAGACTTTTTGGGGCAGACAGAGGTTCCTGTTGCGACCATAAAGAAAGACCAGGAGGGAAAAGGGCCGCTGACCCGACGTCTTCTGCTCCACGAGGTTCCCACCGGAGAGGTCCGGGTTCGGCTCGATCTACAGCTTTACGACCAAACGCCTCTGATCTGACCTCAGGACTGACCCCTTCCACCTTACTCAGAGCCTGATCGACACTTATGGACTTATAAACATCACACACACACATTAAAACACACCCTGCAACAGTGTATGACTTTTTATTTCAGCACGAGGCTTTTAACACCAGAATAAACACATGATTATACATCACACATCTATCTTACTTACCTCAGTTAAACCATCCAATTTATCAACACACACACACACACACGCATGCTTTACACTGCACAGACATTCATGCAGATGCTTTTTCTCACTTTCTTGAGAATGAATGTGTCAAATCTCTGCCTCATTTCAGATCGTTTACCAACAATGACATTAAGATATTTGCTGAAATCTCTAGGAATTCTTCTTTATTTGTTACTTAAAGAGGACGTATTATGAAGATACCCCTTCTTCAAAGCATGTACACTATTATTTAAGAGTCCACCAACCCACACACTGTGAAACAAGACCCCCCCAGTCAGGTTTCTGTGCTCTGCCTGAGTCAGAAAACAAGGGATAAAACGAGCCGTTCTGATCCTGCTCCGCTTCTGACGTCAAGCGCAGAGACTTTAGAATGGCCCCGCCCCCTCGTCTGAGTCTGTCCAATCACAGCGCTGGACCCGTGTTTATGTGAGAGCGCAAAGACGAGGTTAGACTCAGCGAAACAGACACAACGAGCGCGGAGAAATAAGAGCACTGAGTAAAAACGGAGAAGAAAGAGAACAGAGTGAAAACGGCTAAAAACCAGAGCTTCTGCTCCTCGCTCCTCACTGCTGTGCGCTCGGGGTCGGGGTGAACAGCGAGCGGCTCGTTATCATTTAAAGGAACAGGTGCTGAAAGCGGGCGTTCTGAACAGGGGCTGTTTACACAGGGGGAGAACACTGCTGTGGGGTTTCATTAAGAAACAGAACTGTGTTCCACTGTACAGACGAGGGTGTGGGTGTTCCCTTTAAGACCAGGAATATAAATCAATTTGATTGAATATAAAAGGAATATATCAATGTTTTATAGCTTTTTTTAATCTTATGAAATACAAGGTTTGTGCTTTGAATTTTGGAATAAAAGTCAGGGTAGTTTTTACTGATTTAGGGTGACTCTAGGGTGAATAGGATGCAGTCAAATGATATCTGAACACTGATTAACAGCACAGGAGGGATGTTGATGCATTTTTATCTGAGGTAACAGACAGAATCTCAGAGACAAGGCTGAAAACATCTAGTTTAACTGCTGGATTTACACTGGTGTAAAATAGCTGAGTATGTCCTGGGTTTGAAGAATAAGACACAGTCAAAGAGAATAAAAGCCATTTCCAAAAGCTCAAAATGTTACCTTATTTTTTTATTATTTACTGTTATTTATTTATGTTTACAACAGGCTGTGTCTCCAACTCTGTTAATATTCATTACATCACTTTCCTTATCGCATGCAGATGTGGCGCAGCTGGTTTACAAACGTATTCTGAACCAAAAGTACACAACAAAAGAGGCCTGAGCACTGACCTCTGGCAGCGTGGACCTTCTGTGTGGCATAACACACACACACCTTAGGTCTCTCCATGTTTCCTAAGGGAACCTAAGGAGGGACCGACCCTGAGTCCACTCTGTGAGACACTCCTCCCTCGTTGGTCCACCTTGTAGATGTAGAGTCAGAGACAGTAGCTCATCTGTCGCTGCACAGTGTGTGTCGCTCGTCCTCTAGTCCTTCATCAGTGACACAGGACGCTGCCCACCATCAGGAGTTCCACGTAAAAGAATAAATCTGAAACAGCTTGGATTTAATGTGTTATAGACTTTTATTGTGACAGAGAAAGCCTTGCGAATACAGACCATTAATTAGCAGTTCGTTTACAGCTTGTGAATGTCCCCATTGTCCTGGTCCATGGTTCTCTGACTGTCTCAGGTCCCAAAACATTGTCCATGTGGTGTTTGATGGTTGTGAACTTTAAAATAAATGTAAAAGCAAAAGCAGATCAGAGACGGAGGCACGGCGGAGGAAAAGGAGAGTACACCGTGTTTCTCGAGCACAGCTATGATCTCTAAACTCATTTCTCATCTCTGTGTTCTGAATCCGACACGTCCGGATCACACAACCGCAACTGTCCCTTCTTCAGCCAGAAGCCGGCGTACAGCGGCTGCGTGAAGGTGGTGTGGACGCTGTGCAGCAGGGTCATTGTGTCCGAGACGCCGTAGAAGGACAGGATCCCCGCGTCGTGATCCACGTACACTCCGATCCTGTTGGAGGAAGGTCCCGAGAGCTTGGTCTCGACGTTGTTGTGCCAGAAAGAAAGGAGGGAAGAGCACAGCAGACTCCAGGACTGGGCGTTTCCACCAAACGCACACTCATCGCTGTCTCCTTTCCTTTCGATCCCTTTATAGGACACCGATATGGACACTCCCCATCCTCCGTTGTCCCACTCCACCTCCCAGTAACAGCGTCCACACATGCTCTCCACACACAGCACCTGAGGCCAGCGATTAAACCTCTCGGGGTGCTCGGGGTAGGTCCGGGCTCCTCCTCTCCACGTCACCACTCTGTTGTACTCGAAGAGGAGGAGTTTGTGGTGGACGGTGTTGGGGTCCAGAGTCAGAGGACAGTAATCTAAACAAGGAAATACATGTTTGAGTGAAGGAATGGGCACCTTGTGTTCTACTGGAGAGACTGATTTAACCAGAGGAAGGGCAAGGCAGGAGAAGTAGAAACGTGTGCAGATCTCTGTTAGTGTTTATGGTGTTTTTGCACCGCACGGGTCTGGCTCCGCACGGCTCGGCTCGCTTAAAGCTTGGCGCTTTTCCACTGGCAGCGTTCCCTGGGAAAATGAAGCTGGGGACGTCCCAAAAACCCAGTCTCTAACAGGAATCGCTGGCTTTGAAAACCACGACGTATGCTTTTCCTGGTGATTGACAGGTCTCTGGCCAATCAGAGCTCTGCAGAGTTGACGCCTCACCTTTTAGTACCTACTCGGCTCGGCTGGAACCCGGAGCGAGCCGGGACTGAAAACCCAGGACCAGATTTGGGCAGTGGAAAAGCGAAAGAGACGAGGCGAGGTGTAGGTTCCATGCAGTGGAAAAGCACCATTAGACGCTGAGGTGCAGTGTGTTTCTGTTTGAATTTATTTATTTATTTATTTATTTTCTGTTTTATTTTATCCTTTAGTTGAAGTATGAAATGTATCCACTGTCTGCAGTTTTCTGTTCTGATTGTGTGTTAAATTCATGCACAATTCACTTTTAAAAATACTGTTTAAAACAATAAATAAAATAAAATAAAATAAAGAGAGACATACGCAGAAGGAAGTCCTCTCTGGTCTTGGGCTCCGAGGGGACGACTGTCCGGACTCTTATCGCTGCGGGGGCACAGACACAGAACGAATGAAAGGAAAGCTCTGTCCACACAGAAAGAAGCAGCACGATCCCCAGGTTTAAAGCCGTAAGATATTACTCGGTTACAGCTGCTATTCCCTGGGTGAAGGTGGTCGTTTTACTCCTCTGCCTCCCTCAGGGGCAGGAAATGACTCGAGTAAATGTTCTCCTGAGATTGAGGAGTGTGGTGTGTTCTCTCTGTGTCTGCGTGGGTTTCCTCCAGGTGACTGTCTGTGAGGAGTGTGGTGTGTTCTCCCTGTGTCTGCGTGGGTTTCCTCCGGGTGACTGTCTGTGAGGAGTGTGGTGTGTTCTCCCTGTGTCTGCGTGGGTTTCCTCCGGGTGACTGTCTGTGAGGAGTGTGGTGTGTTCTCCCTGTGTCTGCGTGGGTTTCCTCCGGGTGACTGTCTGTGAGGAGTGTGGTGTGTTCTCTCTCTGTGTCTGCGTGGGTTTCCTCCGGGTGACTGTCTGTGAGGAGTGTGGTGTGTTCTCCCTGTGTCTGCGTGGGTTTCCTCCGGGGGACTGTCTGTGAGGAGTGTGGTGTGTTCTCTCTGTGTCTGCGTGGGTTTCCTCCGGGTGACTGTCTGTGAGGAGTGTGGTGTGTTCTCCCTGTGTCTGCGTGGGTTTCCTCCGGGTGACTGTCTGTGAGGAGTGTGGTGTGTTCTCTCTGTGTCTGCGTGGGTTTCCTCCGGGTGACTGTCTGTGAGGAGTGTGGTGTGTTCTCTCTGTGTCTGCGTGGGTTTCCTCCGGGTGACTGTCTGTGAGGAGTGTGGTGTGTTCTCTCTGTGTCTGCGTGGGTTTCCTACGGGTGACTGTCTGTGAGGAGTGTGGTGTGTTCTCCCTGTGTCTGCGTGGGTTTCCTCCGGGTGACTGTCTGTGAGGAGTGTGGTGTGTTCTCCCTGTGTCTGCGTGGGTTTCCTCCGGGTGACTGTCTGTGAGGAGTGTGGTGTGTTCTCTCTGTGTCTGCGTGGATTTCCTCCAGGTGACTGTCTGTGAGGAGTGTGGTGTGTTCTCCCTGTGTCTGCGTGGGTTTCCTCCGGGTGACTGTCTGTGAGGAGTGTGGTGTGTTCTCTCTGTGTCTGCGTGGGTTTCCTCCGGGTGACTGTCTGTGAGGAGTGTGGTGTGTTCTCCCTGTGTCTGCGTGGGTTTCCTCCGGGTGACTGTGAGGAGTGTGGTGTGTTCTCTCTGTGTCTGTGTGGGTTTCCTCCGGGTGACTGTCTGTGAGGAGTGTGGTGTGTTCTCTCTGTGTCTGCGTGGGTTTCCTCCGGGTGACTGTTTGTGAGGAGTGTGGTGTGTTCTCCCTGTGTCTGCGTGGGTTTCTTCCGGGTGACTGTCTGTGAGGAGTGTGGTGTGTTCTCTCTGTGTCTGCGTGGGTTTCCTCCGGGTGACTGTGAGGAGTGTGGTGTGTTCTCTCTGTGTCTGTGTGGGTTTCCTCCGGGTGACTGTCTGTGAGGAGTGTGGTGTGTTCTCTCTGTGTCTGCGTGGGTTTCCTCCGGGTGACTGTGAGGAGTGTGGTGTGTTCTCCCTGTGTCTGTGTGGGTTTCCTCCGGGTGACTGTCTGTGAGGAGTGTGGTGTGTTCTCTCTGTGTCTGCGTGGGTTTCCTGAGATGTTCTCCTGAAGTTGATCAACTCTTGGAAGTTCTAAAATGTGCTAAAGCTGGGTTTCCCAGGAATTGATTACTGATTTAAAAGGTGCTCTTCCTCCCTCTAAAGTGAGACTCTCTCCTGAGAGTGGAGTTCTCAGTCACTAACTCACCGATCTTCCTTTGAGCACTCGATCTCTCCCTCCCTCGGCTCCAGTCTGCTTCTGGAAGTAACGCACACGAAGCTGAATTAAAACAACACCACCCTACTGACTGTGTGCACTGTAACAGAGCAGAGGTTTCACAAACACACTCTTTTAACCCTTTCAACTTTCACAAATCCAGACAAAAAAGGGACAGCACACACCTGCACGGTGCTCCTCCTGCTTCATCGAGTTGGGGATTCTTATTTTGCCAAATCCCTCCTTACAGGATTCCTCCAGTCGCCCTTTGAGCTCACCGAGAGACTTCCTCACGTCTTCAAATATTAACGGAGCCAGTCTGAGACTCTGAGGGGCACTGTGTGAATTCTCAGACTCCGCCCCTAGAGACTGGAGAGTCTAGAGAGGACGGAGACAGGAAGGAGGTGTGGTATAAACAGAGTGAACTGCTCTCACATCAAGAGAAGGAAGCTCAGAACCCTTAAAGACAAGTAAAGGCCCCGGCAGGGTGTGTGTTACCTGGAGGAAGCTGATGTGGTCGTCTGAGTGCGAGAGCTGCTCCAGCTCGGTGCGTCTCTTCTTCAGGTCGGAGATCTCCTCCTCCAGTTTCTCCAGGTGCTCTTCAGCTCCACTCAGCTGGGCCTTCTCCTGAGCTCGGATCTGCTTTGTTATCTCAGAGCGCTTCTTCTCAATGGAGCGGATCAGCTCAGTGAAGACCCTCTCGCTGTCCTCCACTGCTGCTTGTGCTGAGCGCTGCAGAGCACACACACACACACACACAAGATGGAGGTCACGGTCAAGCCCTACTCTCAACCACCCTCTCACTGTAACTCCAAATGACATAGGGTCCATACTTTGGACTGTGAAGGGTTAAAGCATTGGTCTTTGGTCCGAAGCCTGCACTGTTCTCTCTGTTCTCTACTCACCTTAATATCGCTCACGGCCTCTTTCATCTCCCGCAGCTCCTTCTGTTTCTCCTGGATTCTCTGCTGAGTTCTCCTCTGCACCTCCTCCAGCTGAGACTAGAGGTAAGACATCGACATTAGCGCCAGCAAAAGACCCCAGGGGTCCGCATCATCAGGCACAGCTTTGAGACTGAGACAGAGGAGCTCTGAAGTGCTCCCGTTTCTCACCTGTTTCTCGGTTCTCTCGGCCGCAGCCTCGACAGTATCGTGGCCCCTGTGTTCGTCCATCGTACACAGCTCACAGATGCAGCGGCGGTCGGTGCGGCAGTAGATCTCCATCAGCCTGTCGTGCTGAGAGCAGACCCTCTCCTGGAGCCGCGAGGAGGCTTTGACCAGCCTGTGCTTTTTCAGACCAGGGACGTCGTAGTGAGGCTGAAGGTGGGCTCCGCAGAAGGAGGCCTGACACGTCACGCAGGACTTGACGGCTTTGTGTTTCCTCCCGGAGCAGAAATCACACTCCACATCTCCAGGGCCTGCGTAACGTGGAGCAGGGGCAGGAGCGCGGAGCTCTGTCTTCTTCACTTTCTCCACCACCTCAGCCAGCATGTTGTTTCTGCGCAGGACTGGCCTTCGAGTGAAGATCTCTCTGCACTGGGGGCAGGTGTAGACCCCCTTCTGATCCTCCTGATCCCAGCAGCCGTTAATACACACCACGCAGAAGCTGTGTCCACAGGGAACGGTCACCGGATCCTTCAGCAGATCCAGACAGACTGGACACATGAACTGGTCCTGATCTACTGAGATACTGGCCTCTGCCATTTTCCTGCACTCGCTCACTGAGAGAGAGAGTGAGAGAGAGAGAGAGAGAGAGATAGATAGATAGATAGAGAGAGAGAGAGCGATAGAGAGAGGACAAAAGTGAAAGAGAGCGAAAGAGAGAGGGAGAAAAAGGGAACAACACCCTGTGAACTCACTCAGTTTCGTTTCGTCTGAACAGAGGGGAGTGGCTTCCTGATTGAGTGAGAGAGGGAGGGAGGGGGGAGCATATGAGAGAGTGAGAGAGAGAGAGAGAGAGAGAGAGAGAGAGGGGGAGAGGTAGAGAGAGAGGTGAAGATTAAAGAGGGAGAGTGAAAAGTTTCCAGATGCAGAGTTGAATTCTCTCCGTTTCTGAGCTTCTTTTGTAATCACTTTATGTGTGAAACCTCACAGAATCGCAGTGGATTGTGGGTAATTGCTCTCACCAATGCGTGTCCTGAGTCCAGACAGTGTTTAGAGCTGAAATGACTGCAGGCCACACGTCACACACATGTTCAAACTCTTTTATTACAGAATTTAAAAACAAAATCAAGGTGATGGATCTGTGAACGCTGCACAAACAGATCTTAGATCTATTCACTGTGTTTAATTGTTCTCAGTGTTACAGGAACACAGGGGAACCACGGGTCCAATCGTGCTGCCACAGATCCAGCCCCGGGACTCAAAGGGACACTGGACACTAGGGACTTTTAAACTGCAACCTGAGGAGCAGGGCCACAACACTAACTGAGGGGACAGTCCTAGACCCTGCAGAACCCAGGGAACCCAGCTGGGTCACTCCTTTAAGTGAGGGGACAGTCCTAGACCCTACAGAACTAACATGGGTCACTCCTTTAAGTGAGGGGACAGTCCTAGACCCTGCAGAACCCAGGTGGGTCACTCCTTTAAGTGAGGGGACAGTCCTAGACCCTGCAGAACCCAGGTGGGTCACTCACTTAAGTGAGGGGACAGTCCTAGACCCTGCAGAACCCAGGTGGGTCACTCACTTAAGTGAGAGGACAGTCTTCGACCCTGCAGAACCCAGGTGGGTGACTCACTTAAGCGAGGGGACGGTCCTAGACCCTGCAGAATCCAGAGAACCCAGTTGGGTCACTCCTTTAAGCGAGGGCACACTCCTAGACCCTGCAGAACCCACGTGGGTCACTCCCTTAAGTGAGGGGACAGTCCTAGACCCCGAAGTGGGTTCCTTCCTTTTAGCGAGGCCACAGTCCTGCACCCTACAGAACCCAGGGAACCCATGTGGGTCACTCCCCAGCAAGGGCACAGTCCTGCACGCTACAGAACCCACTTAAGTCACTCCCTTAAGTGAGGGGACAGTCCTAGGCCCTGCAGAACCCAGGTGGGTCACTCCCTTAAGTGAGGCGACGGTCCTAGACCCTGCAGAACCCAGTTGGGTCACTCGCTTAAGTGAGGGGACAGTCTTCGATCCTGCAGAACCCAGGTGGGTCACTCACTTAAGTGAGGGGAGGGTCCTAGACCCTGCAGAACCCAGAGAACCCAGCTGGGTCACTCCCCAGCAAGGGCACAGTCCTGCACGCTACAGAACCCAGGGAACCCATGCGGGTCACTCCCTTAAGCGAGGGGACAGTCCTAGACCCGGCAGAACCCAGGTGGGTCACTCCTTTAAGCGAGAGGACAGTCCTAGACCCTGCAGAACCCAGGTGGGACACTCCCTTAAGTGAGGGGACAGTCCTAGACCCTGCAGAACCCAGGTGGGTCACTCCCTTAAGTGAGGGGACAGTCCTAGGCCCTGCAGAACCCAGGTGGGTCACTCCCTTAAGTGAGGGGACAGTCCTAGACCCTGCAGAACTCAGGTGGGTCACTCGCTAAAGTGAGGGGACAGTCCAAGAACCTGCAGAACCCAGTGCCCCCAGGTGGGCTCCTTCGTTTTAGCGAAGGCACAGTCCTGCACCCTACAGAACCCAGGGAACCCATGTGGATCACTCCCTTAAGCGAGGGGACAGTCGTAGACCCTGCAGAACCCAGGTGGGTCACTCACTTAAGTGAGAGGACAGTCTTCGACCCTGCAGAACCCAGGTGGGTCACTCACTTAAGCGAGGGGACGGTCCTAGACCCTGCAGAATCCAGAGAACCCAGCTGGGTCACTCCTTTAAGCGAGGGCACACTCCTAGACCCTGCAGAACCCACGTGGGTCACTCCCTTAAGTGAGGGGACAGTCCTAGACCCCGAAGTGGGTTCCTTCCTTTTAGCGAGGCCACAGTCCTGCACCCTACAGAACCCAGGGAACCCATGTGGGTCACTCCCCAGCAAGGGCACAGTCCTGCATGCTACAGAACTCAGGGAACCCATGCGGGTCACTCCCTTAAGCGAGGGGACAGTCCTAGACCTGGCAGAACCCAGGTGGGTCACTCCTTTAAGCGAGAGGACAGTCCTAGACCCTGCAGAACCCAGGTGGGTCACTCCTTTAAGCGAGGGGACAGTCCTAGACCCTGCAGAACCCAGGTGGGTCACTCCTTTAACCGAGGGGACAGTCCTAGACCCTGCAGAACTCAGGTGGGTCACTCCCTTAAGTGAGGGGACAGTCTTCGACCCTGCAGAACCCAGCTGGGTCACTCCTTTAAGCGAGGGCACAGTCCTGCACCCTACAGAACCCAGGGAACCCATGTGGGTCACTCCCTTAAGTGAGGGGACAGTCCTAGACCCTGCAGAACCCAGGTGGGTCACTCCCTTAAGCGAGGCGACGGTCCTAGACCCTGCAGAACCCAGTTGGGTCACTCACTTAAGTGAGGGGACAGTCTTCGATCCTGCAGAACCCAGGTGGGTCACTCACTTAAGTGAGGGGAGGGTCCTAGACCCTGCAGAACCCAGAGAACCCAGCTGGGTCACTCCCCAGCAAGGGCACAGTCCTGCACGCTACAGAACCCAGGGAACCCATGCGGGTCACTCCCTTAAGCGAGGGGACAGTCCTAGACCCGGCAGAACCCAGGTGGGTCACTCCTTTAAGCGAGAGGACAGTCCTAGACCCTGCAGAACCCAGGTGGGACACTCCCTTAAGTGAGGGGACAGTCCTAGGCCCTGCAGAACCCAGGTGGGTCACTCCCTTAAGTGAGGGGACAGTCCTAGGCCCTGCAGAACCCAGGTGGGTCACTCCCTTAAGTGAGGGGACAGTCCTAGACCCTGCAGAACTCAGGTGGGTCACTCGCTAAAGTGAGGGGACAGTCCTAGAACCTGCAGAACCCAGTGCCCCCAGGTGGGCTCCTTCGTTTTAGCGAAGGCACAGTCCTGCACCCTACAGAACCCAGGGAACCCATGTGGATCATTCCCTTAAGCGAGGGGACAGTCCTAGACCCTGCAGAACCCAGGTGGGTCACTCACTTAAGTGAGAGGACAGTCTTCGACCCTGCAGAACCCAGGTGGGTCACTCACTTAAGCGAGGGGACGGTCCTAGACCCTGCAGAATCCAGAGAACCCAGCTGGGTCACTCCTTTAAGCGAGGGCACACTCCTAGACCCTGCAGAACCCACGTGGGTCACTCCCTTAAGTGAGGGGACAGTCCTAGACCCCGAAGTGGGTTCCTTCCTTTTAGCGAGGCCACAGTCCTGCACCCTACAGAACCCAGGGAACCCATGTGGGTCACTCCCCAGCAAGGGCACAGTCCTGCACGCTACAGAACCCAGGGAACCCATGCGGGTCACTCCCTTAAGCGAGGGGACAGTCCTAGACCCGGCAGAACCCAGGTGGGTCACTCCTTTAAGTGAGGGGATAGTCCTAGACCCTGCAGAACCCAGGTGGGTCACTCCCTTAAGTGAGGGGACAGTCCTAGACCCTGCAGAACTCAGGTGGGTTACTCGCTTAAGTGAGGGGACAGTCCTAGAACCTGCAGAACCCAGTGCCCCCAGGTGGGCTCCTTCGTTTTAGCGAAGGCACAGTCCTGCACCCTACAGAACCCAGGGAACCCATGTGGATCACTCCCTTAAGCGAGGGGACAGTCCTAGACCCTGCAGAACCCACGTGGGTCACTCACTTAAGTGAGAGGACAGTCTTCGACCCTGCAGAACCCAGGTGGGTCACTCACTTAAGCGAGGGGACGGTCCTAGACCCTGCAGAATCCAGAGAACCCAGCTGGGTCACTCCTTTAAGCGAGGGCACACTCCTAGACCCTGCAGAACCCACGTGGGTCACTCCCTTAAGTGAGGGGACAGTCCTAGACCCCGAAGTGGGTTGCTTCCTTTTAGCGAGGCCACAGTCCTGCACCCTACAGAACCCAGGGAACCCATGTGGGTCACTCCTTTAAGCAAGGGGCAGTCCTAGACCCTGCAGAACCCAGTGCCCTCAGGTGAGTCACTCCTTTAAGCGAGACGACAGTCCTAACACCCTGCAGAACCCAGGTGGGTCGCTCCCTTAAGTGAGGGGACAGGTCAGACCCTGCAGAACCCATGTGGGTCACTCCCTTCAGCGAGGGGACAGTCCTAACATCCTGCAGAACCAAAGTGGGTCACTTGATTAAGTGAGGGGACAGTCCTAGACCCTGCAGAACGCAGGTGGGTCACTCGCTTAAGCGAGGGGACAGTCCTAGACCCTGCAGAACCCAGGTGGGTCACTCGCTTAAGTGAGGGGACAGTCCTAGACCCTGCAGAGTCAGTGCCCCCAGGTGAGTCACTCCTTTAAGCAAAAGGACAGTCCTAACACCCTGCAGAACCCAGGTGGGTCGCTCCCTTAAGTGAGGGGACAGTCCTAGACCCTGCAGAACCCAGGTGGGTCACTTGATTAAGTGAGGGGACAGTCCTAGACACTGCAGAACCAAGGTGGGTCATTTGCTTAAGTGAGGGAACAGTCCTAGACCCTGCAGAACCCAGGTGGGTCACTCGCTTAAGTCAGGGGACAGTCCTAGATCCTGCAGAACCCAGGGAACCCATGTGGGTCACTCTCTTAAGTGAGAGGACAGTCCTAACATCCAGCAGAACCCAGGTGGGTCACTCCCTTAAGTGAGGGGACAGTCCTAGACCCTGCAGAACCCAGGTGGGTCACTCGCTTAAGTCAGGGGACAGTCCTAGATCCTGCAGAACCCAGGGAACCCAGGTGGGTCACTCCCTTAAGTGAGAGGACAGTCCTAGACCTTGCAGAATCCAGGTGGGTCACTCCCTTAAGTGAGAAGACAGTCCTAGACCCTGTAGAACCCAGGTGGGTCACTCCCTTAAGTGAGGGGACAGTCCTAACACCCTGCAGAACCCAGGAAACCCAGGTGGGTCACTCCCTTAAGCGAGGGGACAATCCTAACACCCTGTAGAACCTAGTGAACACAGGGGGGTCACTTCATTAAGTGAGGGGACAGTCCTAACACCCTGCAGAACCCAGGGAACCCAGCTGGGTCACTCCCTTAAGCGAGGGGACAATCCTAACACCCTGTAGTACCTAGTGAACCCAGGTGGGTCACTTCGTTAAGCAAGGGGACAGTCCTAACACCCAGCAGAACCCAGGGAACCCAGGTGGGTCACTCCCTTAAGCGAGGGGACAATCCTAACACCCTGTAGTCCCTAATGAACCCAGGTGGGTCACTTCGTTAAGCAAGGGGACAGTCCTAACACCCTGCAGAACCCAGGGAACCCAGGTGGGTCACTTCCTTAAGCGGGGGGACAATCCTAACACCCTGCAGAACCCAGAGCACAAACACACAATCTCAAGAGACAACAAAAAAGCAGCTCTACATCGGGAGGAGACACAGAACGGAAAGAGAGGGATTCGAATGGAGCGAAAGAATGAATGAGCTATGTCCTTGTGATTTTGAACCAGACATGTCTGTTTTCATTGTATACATACATCTTCTTTTCCGTTTCTCCATTTCAGGGTCGCGGTGGCTACAGGGCAAGCAAAGAAGCCCAGACGTCTCTGTCCCTTGCAACATCCACCAATTCCTCCTGGGGGATCCCAAGGCTTTCCCAGGACTGCCAGGAGATATAATCCCTCCAGCGTGTCCTGGATCTACCCCGGGGCCACCTTCCAGTTGGATGTGCCTGGTATACCTCCAGTGGGAGGCGTCCAGGAGGCATCCTGATCAAATGCCCAAACCACCTCAACTGACTTCTCTCAATGCGAAGGAGCAGCGACTTTACTCCAAGCTCCTCCCTAGTCACTGAGCTCCTCACCTGATCATGGAGAGTACGCCCAGCAACCTGTCAGAGAAAGCTAATTTCTGCCGCTTGTATCCACGATCTTGTTCTTTCGGTCATTACCCAGAGCTCATGACCATAGGTGAGAGTGGGGACGTAGACTGACCGGTAAATTGAGAGCTTTGCTTTATGGCTCAGCTCTCTCTTCACCACAACGGTGCGGTACAGTGACCGCATTACTGCAGACGCTGCACCTATCCTAAGGTCAACCTCACCATCCCTCTTCCCATCACTCGTGAACAAGAACCCGAGATACTTGAACTCCTTCACTTGGGGCAGGTTCTCACCCCTTACCTGAAGGGAGCATGCCATCTGTTTCCGGAAGATAACCATGGCCTCAGACTTGGAGGTGCTGATCCGTGCGAGTTTTTATTAGGGACAATGGCTTTGTTGTGCAATCACTCTCTGTGCCAACTCAGTCCAAAGAAAGACGATCCTTACCTCTGGTTTCATAGGAAGGATTTTCCTGAGATAGGACTGGTGTGTAATCATTGAACAGATGTTTATTCATCCAGACCTTTTCTGACCTGTAATCTATCCCATAATGAACAGTGAACACAGTAATACCATGAAAATACAAAATGACATAATGACACAAACACCCGGTTTCTGATTTGGAAACAAAATCACAAGGAAATAAAAGGAAATACAAACAGGAAAATGCTCCATCTGGATGTGTTCTGGGATGTGGTGAGCGTGACTCTACTGTGCAGCCATTTTCAGGCTCTTTTTACAGTTCTCAGATCAGCGGAACAGCTCTGTAACCACAATCCAAAGTACTACAGAGCTCTGGATCATTTCCACGTGTCTCATATCTCACTGTGATCTCACCACGCTGTAAACAGTGGATTAACCATGACTCTGTCCTGACTCCATCCTTTTATCTCTGGCTCTGGAGCAGATACATCCTTAGTGATGCTGGAACCTAGTCCCCCCAGCTGATGACGTACCATTAGTTCCCATCAAAAGAACTGATTCAAGAACCATTTGGTGGGAAACGGTAAGGAATTACGTCATCACTATGATGCTGTTCAGTGACGACTGTCTGAGGAGCAGGTTCCTCCATGGGGTGTGTGTGTGTGTGTGTTAGTGAGTGTTGTGCTGGTGTAGAGTGGATCAGACACAGCAGTGCTGCTGGAGTTTTTAAACCCTGTGTCCACTCTCTGTCCACTCTGTGAGACACTCCTCCCTCGTTGGTCCACCTTGTAGATGTAGAGTCAGAGACAGTAGCTCATCTGTCGCTGCACAGTGTGTGTCGCTCGTCCTCTAGTCCTTCATCAGTGACACAGGGCACTGCCCCCCATCAGGAGTTCCACGTAAATGAATAAATCTGAAACAGCTTGGATTTAATGTGTTATAGACTTTTATTGTGACAGAGAAAGCCTTGTGAATACAGACCATTAATAAGCAGTTTGTTTACAGCTGAGTGAATGTCCCCATTGTCCTGGTCCATGGTTCTCTGACTGTCTCAGGTCCCAAAACATTGTCCATGTGGTGTTTGATGGTTGTGAACTTTAAAATAAATGTAAAAGCAAACGCAGATCAGAGACGGAGGCACGGCGGAGGAAAAGGAGAGTACACCGTGTTTCTCGAGCACAGCTATGATCTCTAAACTCATTTCTCATCTCTGTGTTCTGAATCCGACACGTCCGGATCACACAACCGCAACTGTCCCTTCTTCAGCCAGAAGCCGGCGTACAGCGGCTGCGTGAAGGTGGTGTGGACGCTGTGCAGCAGGGTCATTGTGTCCGAGACGCCGTAGAAGGACAGGATCCCCGCGTCGTGATCCACGTACACTCCGATCCTGTTGGAGGAAGGTCCCGAGAGCTTGGTCTCGACGTTGTTGTGCCAGAAAGAAAGGAGGGAAGAGCACAGCAGACTCCAGGACTGGGCGTTTCCACCAAACGCACACTCATCGCTGTCTCCTTTCCTTTCGATCCCTTTATAGGACACTGATATGGACACTCCCCATCCTCCGTTGTCCCACTCCACCTCCCAGTAACAGCGTCCACAAATGCTCTCCCCACACAGCACCTGAGGCCAGCGATTAAACCTCTCAGGGTGCTCGGGGTAGGTCCGGACTCCTCCTCTCCACGTCACCACTCTGTTGTACTCGGAGAGGAGGAGTTTGTGGTGGACGGTGTTGGGGTCCAGAGTCAGAGGACAGTAATCTAAACAAGGAAATACATGTTTGAGTGAAGGAATGGGCACCTTGTGTTCTACTGGAGAGACTGATTTAACCAGAGGAAGGGCAAGGCAGGAGAAGTAGAAACGTGTGCAGATCTCTGTTAGTGTTTATGGTGTTTTTCCACCGCACGGGTCTGGCTCCGCACGGCTCGGCTCGCTTAAAGCTTGGCGCTTTTCCACTGGCAGCGTTCCCTGGGAAAATGAAGCTGGCTTTGAAAACCACGACGTATGCTTTTTCTGGTGATTGACAGGTCTCTGGCCAATCAGAGCTCTGCAGAGTTGACGCCTCACCTTTTAGTACCTACTCGGCTCGGCTGGAACCCGGAGCGAGCCGGGACTGAAAACCCAGGACCAGATTTGGGCAGTGGAAAAGCGAAATAGACGAGGCGAGGTGTAGGTTCCATGCAGTGGAAAAGCACCATTAGACGCTGAGGTGCAGTGTGTTTCTGTTTGAATTTATTTATTTATTTATTTATTTTCTGTTTTATTTTACCCTTTAGTTGAAGTATGAAATGTATCCACTCTCTGCAGCTTTCTGTTCTGATTGTGTGTTAAATTCATGCACAATTCTGTTAAAAACAATAAATAAATCAATAAAATGTAAAAAATTAAGAGACACATACGCAGAAGGAAGTCCTCTCTGGTCTTGGGCTCCGAGGGGACGACTGTCCGGACTCTTATAGCTGCGGGGGCACAGACACAGAACGAATGAAAGGAAAGCTCTGTCCACACAGAAAGAAGCAGCACGATCCCCAGGTTTAAAGCCGTAAGATATTACTCGGTTACAGCTGCTATTCCCTGGGTGAAGGTGGTCGTTTTACTCCTCTGCCTCCCTCAGGGGCAGGAAATGACTCGAGTAAATGTTCTCCTGAGATTGAGGAGTGTGGTGTGTTCTCTCTGTGTCTGCGTGGGTTTCCTCCGGGTGACTGTCTGTGAGGAGTGTGGTGTGTTCTCTCTGTGTCTGCGTGGGTTTCCTCCGGGGGACTGTCTGTGAGGAGTGTGGTGTGTTCTCTCTGTGTCTGCGTGGGTTTCCTCCAGTTGACTGTCTGTGAGGAGTGTGGTGTGTTCTCCCTGTGTCTGCGTGGGTTTCCTCCGGGTGACTGTCTGTGAGGAGTGTGGTGTGTTCTCTCTGTGTCTGCGTGGGTTTCCTCCAGGGGACTGTCTGTGAGGAGTGTGGTGTGTTCTCTGTGTCTGCGTGGGTTTCCTCCAGTTGACTGTCTGTGAGGAGTGTGGTGTGTTCTCCCTGTGTCCGCGTGGGTTTCCTCCGGGTGACTGTCTGTGAGGAGTGTGGTGTGTTCTCCCTGTGTCCGCGTGGGTTTCCTCCGGGTGACTGTCTGTGAGGAGTGTGGTGTGTTCTCTCTGTGTCTGCGTGGGTTTCCTCCAGTTGACTGTCTGTGAGGAGTGTGGTGTGTTCTCTCTGTGTCTGTGTGGGTTTCCTCCAGTTGACTGTCTGTGAGGAGTGTGGTGTGTTCTCCCTGTGTCCGCGTGGGTTTCCTCCGGGGGACTTTCTGTGAGGAGTGTGGTGTGTTCTCTCTGTGTCTGCGTGGATTTCCTCCAGTTGACTGTCTGTGAGGAGTGTGGTGTGTTCTCTCTGTGTCTGTGTGGGTTTCCTCCAGTTGACTGTCTGTGAGGAGTGTGGTGTGTTCTCCCTGTGTCTGCGTGGGTTTCCTCCGGGTGACTGTCTGTGAGGAGTGTGGTGTGTTCTCTCTGTGTCTGCGTGGGTTTCCTCCGGGGGACTGTCTGTGAGGAGTGTGGTGTGTTCTCTCTGTGTCTGCGTGGGTTTCCTCCGGGTGACTGTCTGTGAGGAGTGTGGTGTGTTCTCCCTGTGTCTGCGTGGGTTTCCTCCGGGTGACTGTCTGTGAGGAGTGTGGTGTGTTCTCTCTGTGTCTGCGTGGGTTTCCTCCGGGTGACTGTCTGTGAGGAGTGTGGTGTGTTCTCCCTGTGTCTGCGTGGGTTTCCTCCGGGTGACTGTCTGTGAGGAGTGTGGTGTGTTCTCCCTGTGTCTGCGTGGGTTTCCTCCGGGTGACTGTCTGTGAGGAGTGTGGTGTGTTCTCTCTGTGTCTGCGTGGGTTTCCTCCGGGTGACTGTCTGTGAGGAGTGTGGTGTGTTCTCCCTGTGTCTGTGTGGGTTTCCTCCGGGTGACTGTCTGTGAGGAGTGTGGTGTGTTCTCTCTGTGTCTGCGTGGGTTTCCTCTGGGTGACTGTCTGTGAGGAGTGTGGTGTGTTCTCTCTGTGTCTGCGTGGGTTTCCTCTGGGTGACTGTCTGTGAGGAGTGTGGTGTGTTCTCTGTGTCTGCGTGGGTTTCCTGAGATGTTCTCCTGAGATGGATCAACTCTTGGAAGTTCTAAAATGTGCTAAAGCTGGGTTTCCCAGGAATTGATTAATGATTTAAAAGGTGCTCTTCCTCCCTCTAAAGTGAGACTCTCTCCTGAGAGTGGAGTTCTCAGTCACTAACTCACCGATCTTCCTTTGAGCACTCGATCTCTCCCTCCCTCGGCTCCAGTCTGCTTCTGGAAGTAACGCACACGAAGCTGAATTAAAACAACACCACCCTACTGACTGTGTGCACTGTAACAGAGCAGAGGTTTCACACTCTTTTAACCCTTTCAACTTTCACAAATCCAGACAAAAAAGGGACAGCACACACCTGCACGGTGCTCCTCCTGCTTCATCGAGTTGGGGATTCTTATTTTGCCAAATCCCTCCTTACAGGATTCCTCCAGTCGCCCTTTGAGCTCACCGAGAGACTTCCTCACGTCTTCAAATATTAACGGAGCCAGTCTGAGACTCTGAGGGGCACTGTGTGAATTCTCAGACTCCGCCCCTAGAGACTGGAGAGTCTAGAGAGGACGGAGACAGGAAGGAGGTGTGGTATAAACAGAGTGAACTGCTCTCACATCAAGAGAAGGAAGCTCAGCACCCTTAAAGACAAGTAAAGGCCCCGGCAGGGTGTGTGTTACCTGGAGGAAGCTGATGTGGTCGTCTGAGTGCGAGAGCTGCTCCAGCTCGGTGCGTCTCTTCTTCAGGTCGGAGATCTCCTCCTCCAGTTTCTTCAGGTGCTCTTCAGCTCCACTCAGCTGGGCCTTCTCCTGAGCTCGGATCTGCTCCGTTACCTTAGAGCACTCCTTCTCAATGGAGCGGATCAACTCAGTGAAGACCCTCTCGCTGTCCTCCACTGCTGCTTGTGCCGAGCGCTGCAGAACACACACACACGTCAACATGATTTATCATTCACACCATCTTTCCCACTGTTCCTCTCCGCCGCCTCCTTTCCCACCGTTCCTCTCCAATGCCTCCTTTCCCACCGTTCCTCTCCGCCGCCTCCTTTCCCACCGTTCCTCTCCGCCGCCTCCTTTCCCACCGTTCCTCTCCGCCGCCTCCTTTCCCACCGTTCCTCTCCGCCGCCTCCTTTCCCACCGTTCCTCTCCGCCGCCTCCTTTCCCACTGTTCCTCTCCAACGCCTCCTTTCCCACCGTTCCTCTCCAACTCCTCCTTTCCCACCGTTCCTCTCCAACGCCTCCTTTCCCACCGTTCCTCTCCGCCGCCTCCTTTCCCACCGTTCCTCTCCGCCGCCTCCTTTCCCACCGTTCCTCTCCAACGCCTTCTTTTCCACCGTTCCTCTCCGCCGCCTCCTTTCCCACCGTTCCTCTCCGCCGCCTCCTTTCCCACCGTTCCTCTCCAACGCCTCCTTTCCCACCGTTCCTCTCCAACGCCTCCTTTCCCACCGTTCCTCTCCGCCGCCTCCTTTCCCACCGTTCCTCTCCGCCGCCTCCTTTCCCACCGTTCCTCTCCGCCGCCTCCTTTCCCACCGTTCCTCTCCGCCGCCTCCTTTCCCACCGTTCCTCTCCGCCGCCTCCTTTCCCACCGTTCCTCTCCAACGCCTCCTTTCCCACCGTTCCTCTCCAACGCCTCCTTTCCCACCGTTCCTCTCCAACGCCTCCTTTCCCACCGTTCCTCTCCGCCGCCTCCTTTCCCACCGTTCCTCTCCGCCGCCTCCTTTCCCACCGTTCCTCTCCGCCGCCTCCTTTCCCACCGTTCCTCTCCAACGCCTTCTTTCCCACCGTTCCTCTCCGCCGCCTCCTTTCCCACCGTTCCTCTCCGCCGCCTCCTTTCCCACTGTTCCTCTCCAACGCCTCCTTTCCCACCGTTCCTCTCCAACGCCTCCTTTCCCACCGTTCCTCTCCGCCGCCTCCTTTCCCACCGTTCCTCTCCGCCGCCTCCTTTCCCACCGTTCCTCTCCGCCGCCTCCTTTCCCACCGTTCCTCTCCGCCGCCTCCTTTCCCACCGTTCCTCTCCAACGCCTCCTTTCCCACCGTTCCTCTCCAACGCCTCCTTTCCCATCGTTCCTCTCCGCCGCCTCCTTTCCCACCGTTCCTCTCCAACGCCTCCTTTCCCACCGTTCCTCTCCGCCGCCTCCTTTCCCACCGTTCCTCTCCGCCGCCTCCTTTCCCACCGTTCCTCTCCGCCGCCTCCTTTCCCACCGTTCCTCTCCGCCGCCTCCTTTCCCACCGTTCCTCTCCAACGCCTCCTTTCCCACTGTTCCTCTCCAACTCCTCCTTTCCCACCGTTCCTCTCCAACGCCTCCTTTCCCACCGTTCCTCTCCGCCGCCTCCTTTCCCACCGTTCCTCTCCAACGCCTCCTTTCCCACCGTTCCTCTCCGCCACCTCCTTTCCCACCGTTCCTCTCCGCCGCCTCCTTTCCCACCGTTCCTCTCCGCCGCCTCCTTTCCTACTGTTCCTCTCCAACGCCTCCTTTTCTACTGTTCCTCTCCGCCGCCTCCTTTCCTACTTTTCCTCTCCAACGCCTCCTTTTCTACTGTTCCTCTCCAACGCCTCCTTTCCTACTTTTCCTCTCCAACGCCTCCTTTCCTACTTTTCCTCTCCAACGCCTCCTTTCCTACTTTTCCTCTCCAACGCCTCCTTTCCTACTGTTCCTCTCCAACGCCTCCTTTCCCACCGTTCCGCAACTCAATTTTTGTCCATCCCTAATACACACAAGCTAATCAGAGCACTCGCTTTCAGTACAGCCTGAATACCCCTGAGCCAATCACAGCACTCGCTGTACATACACAGCAGATCTGAGTATTTAATTGGGCTGTGGATGTTTCACACCTGCTTATGTCTACTGTACATCTGTGAACGAGAGTTACATTTGTGTGTAGCACTTTCCACAAAGACGCTCTGTGACGACACCCTGAAATAAACCGAACTGAACTCACCTTAAATGTGTTCACTGCCTCCTTCATCTCCTGCAGCTGCTTTTCCTTCCTCTGGATTCTCTGCTGGGACCTTCTCTGCACCTCCTCCAGCTCACCCTGAGGGGAACAGAGTGCATTTCGCAGACTGAGTTAAGATCTTTGCGAGTGTAAACAGGGAAACGTTGAAGAGCTCGTACAATAACCTCACGTATAATCGATACATTAACGTTCAGATTAAACTACAGGGATAGAATGAGCATCAGAGTTAGAACCGCTCCTACAGCCAGTCCCAGTTCTCACCCGTTTCTCAGTCCTGACTTCCTCGGCCTCCGTGGTGTCATGCCCTTTGTGTTCATCCATCATACACATGTAACAGATGCAGCACTGGTCCGTACGGCAGTAGATCTCCATCAGCTTGTCGTGTTTGGAGCAGATCTTCTCTTGTAGACGTGAGGAGGCTGTGACCAGCTTGTGTTTCTTAAAAGCGGGAGACTGATAGTGAGACTTCACGTGGGTCTTACAGTACGACGCCAGGCACATCAGGCAGGACTCTCTGGCTTTGCGTTTCCTCCCGGTGCAGAAGTCACACTCCACATCTCCGGGTCCGGCGTAACACACATCGTTCTTCTTCTCTTTCTCCGCCATCGTCCAGAAATCACAGGCTGAGAGAGAGAGAGAGAGAGAGAGAGAGAGACGGAGAGAGCAGCTGGATCTTCTCAGAGCTGGAGGGGAGTGGCTTCCTTTCTTTACGTCCTATTGAGACAGAGATTCAAAGTAATGGGTGACCGCTGTCAGCAAAACAGCTGCATACATAACATTTCCATTTAAGTCACTATTTCTGGTGGTCACTTAAAACATCTGCAGGACCCTGTGTTCATAACCGTTCATACGTGACTCCCTCGTTTACACAACTACATCCGATAAACCAGCCCCTCTCTGTCTCTGAAATTAAACCGCCTGATTCTGTTACTGCGTCTGAGAGAATGAAATATACACAAGCTCCGTATGGTGCTGTATTGTGGTGAAGTTGCTAAACACGATGGAGTAAGGTACACAGCCTGGACACACTAATATTCTACTCATACACGTTCTGTTACTCTGTAAACACAGTCAGCTGTTAAAGAGCCACTGAGTGTAAAACATTACACTAATACATGTGTGTGTTAGTGAGTGTGTGTGTGTATTAGTGTGTGTGTTAGTGAGTGTGTGTGTGTATTAGTGTGTGTGTGTGTGTATTAGTGTGTGTGTGTGTTAGTGAGTGTATGTTAGTGAGTGTGTGTGTTAGTGAGTGTGTGTGTTACTGAATGTGTGTGTGTTAGTGTATGTTAGTGTGTGTGAGTGTCTTAGTGAGTGAGTGTCTTAGTGTGTGTCTTAGTGAGTGAGTGTCTTAGTGAGTGTGTTAGTATTAGTGAGTGAGTGTGTGTGTGTTAGTATTAGTGAGTGAGTGTGTGTGTTAGTGTGTGTGTGTGTGAGTGTTAGTGAGTGTGTGTGTTAGTGTTAGTGAGTGTGTTAGTGTTAGTGAATGTGTTAGTGAGTGTGTGTGTTAGTTAGCGAGTGTGTGTGTGTTAGTGTTAGCGAGTGTGTGTGTTAGTGAGTGTGTGTTAGTGTTAGTGTGTTAGTGAATGTATTCGTGAGTGAGTGAGTTAGTGTTAGTGAATGTTAGTGAGTGTGTGTGAGATAGTGAGTGAGCGTGTGTTAGTGAATGTGTGTTAGTGTTAGTGAGTGTGTGTATTAGTGAGTGTTAGTGAATGTGTTAGTGTTAGTGAGTGTGTGTTAGTGAATGTGTGTTAGTGTGAGTGAGTGTGTGTGTTAGTGTGAGTGTTAGTGAATGTATTAGTGAGTGTGTGTTAGTGAATGTGTTAGTGAGTGTGTGTGTTAGTGAATGTATGTTAGTGTTAGTGAGTGATTGTTAGTGAGTGAGCGAGTGTGTGTGTGTGTTAGTCAGTGTGTGTTAGTGAATGTATTAGTGAGTGAGTGAGTTAGTGTTAGTGAGTGTGTGTATTAGTGAATGTATTAGTGAGTGAGTGAGTTAGTGTTAGTGAATGTGTTAGTGAGTGTGTGTTAGTGTTAGTGAGTGTGTGTGTGATAGTGAATGTGTGTTAGTGTGTGTTAGCGTTAGTGAGTGTGTGTGTGTGTTAGTGAGTGAGTGTGTTAGTGAATGTGTGTTAGTGTTAGTGAGTGAGTGTGTTAGTGAATGTGTGTTAGTGTTAGTGAGTGAGTGAGTGTGTGTGTTAGCGTTAGTGAGTGTGTTAGTGAGTGAGTGTGTGTTAGTTACAAGCCAGTTCCATGAGGTTCTTCACATCTAAACAAGGACAGAAGTGTCCCTTTAAAACGAACATATTTGGAAACTCAAAGTTGTTTATAATAAATTAAGCCTCATATGAACTCTGTACTTTAACATGTGCTTTATATCAAAAATGTGTGTAGGTCAATGACACAGTTCAGTTTTCATAAACTATTCAGAAAGCGTGGCGTTGGTGGTAAATATGTTTCTAAGGAGTTATTTATCTCATGAGGTCTGTCAAAAAATACTTGGTTCTAGATTCTTGTTCTGGTGCACGTGCACGTGCTCTACTCACAATCCCAACGTGGAGCGCAGAGACAGCGTTGTTTTCACATTTTTCACATGTTTTTAACAATATTTCTCACACATATTCACACAAACAAAGACGAGTGTTGCAAGGATGGTATTGGATTCTTTTCTCACCAGGGTTTTATTAACATTTTCCGTTCCACCTTAAAATACATTCTAGTTAATGAAGCAATTTAAGGCGGAATGGAGCATAAGCATCAGAAGCGGAAAAATTCACAAACGACTCACTAAAACACTCTTTGCCAACCACGACCAAGTTGTAATACTGCTTTTACATCTTGACTGAGACGTTTACTACAAAAATATATACATTTATACGTTTAAATCGTTTTATAAATCATACCTCACAAGACTCGCCGTCGCCTCTCCACGGAACTAAGCACATTGGCGAAGAGTCGACTCTCAACGATTCAATTCTTCGAGTCTATAGCGTCTGGCAAAGCGTGTCGACTCTTGACCAACTATTCATAAAATCTCCTTAAAAAGAAGGGGAGTCAAGAAGGAGTCCTAAATCCGGACTGAATGAATCAAGAATTGGAGTCGACTCCTGAATTGTTTATCACTGAATGAGCAAAGTTCGCGGACACCGTGTTTTCAAAATAAAAGTCAATAATATGGGTCCGATATGTGTTTAAAATTTTGACTCGAATAATAAATCAATCACCATACCATACAAATACCATAATAATAAGCAATTGTTTATCTCTCTCAAACTATTTAGGGTGTATAAATAATAAACAGTGTGATCAGTAAAGTCCTGTCTATAGGCTCCCTCTGGTGGTTGTTTTTAGTATTTCACCACAGCAACAATCCGGTGTTTACCGTCTCCATAGCAACGACATAGCGCCACCTACAGACAGTTACACTCACAGCAACACAGCGGTGCTCTAAGTTTATTTACAACCATTTATTGATAAATTAACAACAAACACTCAACAGCGACATGTCGCGCGCACACGCTGAAAGCGTTATAAAGAACATCATCCGGGAAATAGCGCAGCAGTGCGCGAGCAAAGGACACGCGGTTTCGGAAACCCTCACAGCGTTCATGGTGAATATCTCTCTCTCTCTCTCTCTCTCTCTCCCCCAAACACACATTCCCCCTCACATTCAATCTTTCCCTCTATCTCTAGCTCTCTATATCCATCTCTCTTTATCTCCATCTCTTGCTCCAGCTCTTTCTCCATCTCCCTATTTTTCCATCTTTCTCTATCTCTCTTTTTCACTATCTCCAACTCTATTGATTATTATTATTATTATTTTAGCAATGGTATACTAATAATGGTATTACAATGAAGTGGGTCAAAAGCTCTCTCTCTCTCTCTCTCTCTCTCTCTCTCTGTCTCCTCCCCCTCTCTTTCTCTCTCTCTCTCTCTCTCTCTCTCTCTCTCTCTCTCTCTCTCTCAGGTCAAAGCTGTTGTTCTAGACCCGAGGAACCACTTTAACGTTGACAGGACTCTGACGAAGCAAGATGTTCAGAAGCTGATTGAGGTGAGCACTCCGTGAGACTGGACTTTGTTCGTAGTTTAATTCCAGTGTGGAAGAGTGTACAGCAGTGTGTAAAATCACAGTGAGACACCTAGTGTCCTGGAGGTGTCAGACTCCGTCACCACCATGTGGGAGACCCACTCTGTGGAGTATAAACCGGTCCTTTCAGTGAAGGAGTGTGTGTGTGTGTGTGTTCTGTCTCTCAGCTGTGTGTGGTCAGACTGCTGGATCAGACGAGTCCGACTCTGGACACCATTAAAATGCAGGTTTATTTCGACATGAACTACACCTCTCGGCGTAAGTGCTGTTTCCCCACAGCATTTTTTTACATATTTTATCTGTACTTATGTTTTCTACCCTCAGTGTCCACACACACAC
>NW_027100952.1:47500-72500 GCF_029633855.1 Hoplias malabaricus
GAGAACACACCACACTTCTCACAGACAGTCACCCGGAGGAAACCCACGCAGACACAGAGAGAACACACCACACTCCTCACAGACAGTCACCCGAAGGAAACCCACGCAGACACAGAGAGAACACACCACACTCCTCACAGACAGTCACCCGGAGGAAACCCACGCAGACACAGGGAGAACACACCACACTCCTCACAGACAGTCACCTGGAGGAAACCCACGCAGACACAGGGAGAACACACCACACTCCTCACAGACAGTCACCCGGAGGAAACCCACGCAGACACAGAGAGAACACACCACACTCCTCACAGACAGTCACCCGGAGGAAACCCACGCAGACACAGAGAGAACACACCACACTCCTCACAGACAGTCACCCGGAGGAAACCCACGCAGACACAGAGAGAACACACCACACTCCTCACAGACAGTCACCCGGAGGAAACCCACGCAGACACAGAGAGAACACACCACACTCCTCACAGACAGTCACCCGGAGGAAACCCACACAGACACAGAGAGAACACACCACACTCCTCACAGACAGTCACCCGGAGGAAACCCACGCAGACACAGAGAGAACACACCACACTCCTCACAGACAGTCACCCGGAGGAAACCCACGCAGACACAGGGAGAACACACCACACTCCTCACAGACAGTCACCCGGAGGAAACCCACGCAGACACAGGGAGAACACACCACACTCCTCACAGACAGTCACCCGGAGCGGGACTCGAACCCCCTGTGATTAATTAATCAATTTTAATCAAGCAACAGCCCTACTGAAAATATCTGGAACAGCCAAAGGTGAGCAGTGTGTGTGTGTGTGCAGATGCAGTCAGGAGAGACACTGCTGGTGAAACCCATCACTAAATGTGACAGCAGCACACAGACGGACACACACCTCCTGGAGAGCAACATCGTTAAATCGTACGAGTGGAACGAGTGGGAGCTCCGGAGAAAAGCCATCAAGCTGGTGAGCATCCCTCCTGCGTCCCTTTATCTGATCAGCCACAAGATTAAAACCACTGCCAGCTGACGTGACTAACACTGATGACCTGGTTACGCTGCTGGCATAAGTGAAGGGACAGTTCTTGAAGTTGATGATGGACGCAGGAGAAATGGTCTGAAGGGGCCCCTACACAGCACTCAGCAGGTGGTTTTAAAGTTGTGGCTGATGGGTGTATGTACCCAGTAGAGTCGATATAATAAGAAAGAACAGACGAACGAAACCTTGGATGATGAATGTTGTGTTGTTGACCGCTCCTCCCAGGCGAACCTGCGCAGTAAAGTGACCCGCTCCATTCAGACCAATCTGAGCCACATGAGGAGGACCAACAGCAGCCAGACCTACCCTCCCAGAGACGCCGGCTCCCAGACCAAGAGAGACGGCCAGAGCAACGTCCCCAAACCCCAGATTTACCTGGCCGGACTGAGAGGAGGCCAGACCTCAACCACCCACATGGTCCGGGTCGATCTGACCAGAGCTGTGGACGAGTAGCTCCTGGGTTCACCTCAGTAATAATCCTGTTCTCTATGGAATCACCTTTAATCCAGTCGGTGCATATCCTGTTCCTCACTTTCAGACTGCGAGATTAGTCCGTGTTGCGTGTTCCGTGTTGTCACGGAGGAGGGGGTCCCGATCTGCTTACGCTACCACAGGTCCAGCCTCCCGGACGCTGAAGGAACATCGGAACAACTTTAAACTCCAACCTGGACCAGCATGCCTCAAGCGAGGGGACAGTCCTAACACCCTGCAGAACCCAGGAAACCCAGCTGGGTCACTCCCTTAAGTGAGGGGAGAGTCCTAGACCCTGCAGAACCCAGCTGGGTCACTCCTTTAACCGAGGGGACAGTCCTAGACCCTGCAGAACCCAGGTGGGTCACTCCCTTAAGTGAGGGGACAGTCCTAGACCCTGCAGAACCCAGCTGGGTCACTCCCTTAAGTGAGGGGACAGTCCTAGACCCTGCAGAACCCAGCTGGGTCACTCCCTTAAGCGAGGGGACAGTCCTAGACCCTGCAGAACCCAGCTGGGTCACTCCTTTAACCGAGGGGACAGTCCTAGACCCTGCAGAACCCAGGTGGGTCACTCCCTTAAGTGAGGGGACAGTCCTAGACCCTGCAGAACCCAGGTGGGTCACTCCCTTAAGCGAGGGGACAATCCTAACACCCTGCAGAACCCAGGGACCCCAGGGCAGTAGTGACTTTAACCTTTTGTGAGTTTAAAGTTGTCTCTTGAGATTGTGTGTTTGTGCTCTAGGTTCCCTGGGTTCTGCAAGGTGTGAGGATTGTCCCCTCACTTAAGGGAGTGACCCAGATGGGTTTTGCGGGGTCTAGGACTGTCCCCTCAGTTAGTGTTGATGCCCTGCTCCTCCAGGTTGCAGTTTAAAAGTCCCTAGTGTCCAGTGTCCCTTTGAGTCCCGGGGCTGGATCTGTGGCAGCACGATCGGACCCGTGGTTCCCCTGTGTTCCTGTAACACTGAGAACAATTGAACAATTTTGTTTTTAAATTCTGAAATAAAGAGTTTGAACATGTGTGAGACGTGTGGCCTGCAGTCATTTCAGCTCTAAACACTGTCTGGACTCAGGACACTCATTGGTGGGAGCAATTACCCACAATCCACTGCGATTCTGTGAGGTTTCACACATAAAGTGATTACAAAAGTAGCTCAGAAACGGAGAGAATTCAACTCTGCATCTGGAAACTTTTCACTCTCCCTCTTTAATCTTCACCTCTCTCTCTCTCTCTCTCTCTCTACCTCTCTCTCTCTCTCTCTACCTCTCTCTCTCTCTCTCTCTCTACCTCTCTCTCTCTCTCTCTACCTCTCTCTCTCTCTCTCTCTCTACCTCTCTCTCTCTCTCTCTCTCTCTCTCTCTACCTCTCTCTCTCTCTCTCTCTCTCTCTCTCTCTCTCTCTCTCTACCTCTCTCTCTCTCTCTCTCTCTCTCTCTCTCTCTCTACCTCTCTCTCTCTCTCTCTCTCTCTCTCTACCTCTCTCTCTCTCTCTCTCTCTCTCTCTCTCTCTACCTCTCTCTCTCTCTCTCTCTCTCTCTCTCTCTCTACCTCTCTCTCTCTCTCTCTCACTCTCTCTCATATGCTCCCCCCTCCCTCCCTCTCTCACTCAATCAGGAAGCCACTCCCCTCTGTTCAGACGAAACGAAACTGAGTGAGTTCACAGGGTGTTGTTCCCTTTTTCTCCCTCTCTCTTTCGCTCTCTTTCACTTTTGTCCTCTCTCTATCGCTCTCTCTCTCTCTCTCTCTCTATCTATCTATCTATCTATCTTTCTCTCTCTCTCTCAGTGAGTGAGTGCAGGAAAATGGCCGAGGCCAGTATCTCAGTGGATCAGGACCAGTTCATGTGTCCAGTCTGTCTGGATCTGCTGAAGGACCCGGTGACCGTTCCCTGTGGACACAGCTTCTGCGTGGTGTGTATTAACGGCTGCTGGGATCAGGAGGATCAGAAGGGGGTCTACACCTGCCCCCAGTGCAGAGAGATCTTCACTCGAAGGCCAGTCCTGCGCAGAAACAACATGCTGTCTGACGTGGTGGAGAAAGTGAAGAAGACAGAGCTCCGCGCTCCTGCCCCTGCTCCCCGTTACGCTGGCCCCGGAGACGTGGAGTGTGATTTCTGCTCCGGGAGGAAACACAAAGCCATCAAGTCCTGCGTGACGTGTCAGGCCTCCTTCTGCGGAGCCCACCTTCAGCCTCACTACGACGTCCCTGGTCTGAAGAAGCACAGGCTGGTCAAAGCCTCCTCGCGGCTCCAGGAGAGGGTCTGCTCTCAGCACGACAGGCTGATGGAGATCTACTGCCGCACCGACCGCCGCTGCATCTGCGAGCTGTGTACGATGGACGAACACAGGGGCCACGATACTGTCGAGGCTGCGGCCGAGAGAACCGAGAAACAGGTGAGAAACGGGAGCACTTCAGAGCTCCTCTGTCTCAGTCTCAAAGCTGTGCCCGATGATGCGGACCCCTGGGGTCTTTTGCTGGCGCTAATGTCGATGTCTTACCTCTAGTCTCAGCTGGAGGAGGTGCAGAGGAGAACTCAGCAGAGAATCCAGGAGAAACAGAAGGAGCTGCGGGAGATGAAAGAGGCCGTGAGCGATATTAAGGTGAGTAGAGAACAGAGAGAACAGTGCGGGCTTCGGACCAAGGACCAGCCAGTCAGACATAGCTAATTCCCTGCATGTGGAAACACTCTCTTTCTGGCACACACACCGATGCTGGACACTTTAACCCTTCACAGTCCAAAGTATAGACCATATGTCATTTGGAGTTACAGTGAGAGGGTGGTTGAGAGTAGGGCTTGACAGTGACCTCCATCTTGTGTGTGTGTGTGTGTTCTGCAGCGCTCAGCACAAGCAGCAGTGGAGGACAGCGAGAGGGTCTTCACTGAGCTGCTCCGCTCCATTGAGAAGAAGCGCTCTGAGATGACAAAACAGATCCGAGCTCAGGAGAAGGCCCAGCTGAGTGGAGCTGAAGAGCACCTGGAGAAACTGGAGGAGGAGATCTCCGACCTGAAGAAGAGACGCACCGAGCTGGAGCAGCTCTCGCACTCAGACGACCACATCAGCTTCCTCCAGGTAACACACACACACTCTCACACACTCCCCATGGAGGAACCTGCTCCTCAGACAGTCATCACACGTAATTCCTTACCATTTCCCACCAAACGGTTCTTGAATCAGTTTAGGACTCACTTCAATGAACCGTCCTCCTTTTGATGGGAACTAATGGTACGTCATCAGCGGGGGGCGCTGGGGGGACTAGGTTCCAGCATCACTAAGGATGTATCTGCTCCAGAGCCTGAGATAAAAGGATGGAGTCAGGACAGAGTCATGGTTAATCCACTGTTTACAGCGTGGTGAGATCACAGTGAGATATGAGACACGTGGAGATGATCCAGAGCTCTGTAGTACTTTGGATTGTGGTTCCAGAGCCGTTTTGCTGATCTGAGAACTGTAAAAAGAGCCTGAAAATGGCTGCACACTAGAGTCACGTTCACCACATCCCAGAACACATCCAGATGGAGCATTTTCCTGTTTGTATTTCCTTTTATTTCCTTGTGATTTTGTTTCCAAATCAGAAACCGGGTGTTTGTGTCATTTTCATGGTATTACTGTGTTCACTGTTCATTATGGGATAGATTACAGGTCAGAAAAGGTCTGGATGAATAAACATCTGTTCAATGATTACACTTTCTTTGGACGGAGTTGGCACAGAGAGTGATTGCACAACAAAGCCATTGTCCTCACGTCCCTCATCTCCTGTCCCTTCTTCCTGCCTCAAGAAAAGAACTTCACAACTACTGGCATTAGTCAGAAGACTGGACGGTGTATGTACATTTACAACAGTCTCCCGGTCTCCATTTCCCCATTTCAGAATTTAAAAAAACATCTGGTTCAAAGTCACAAGGAAATAGCTCTGAGATCATTCAGTCTTTCGCTGCATTCGAATCCCTCTCTCTCCGTTGTGTGTCTCCTCCCGATGTAGAGCTTCCAGTCTCTGTGTGTCTCCGCTGGACGCAAGGCCTCACCCAGCGCCCCTGTCCCTCGCCCTCTCTCGCTGGATGGAGTGAGGAGATCTGTGGCTGAGCTGAAAGAGCAAGTGGAGGACGTCTGCAAGTTCAGGAAAGTCTCTCCACGCGGTAAGAGCCGGTTCTGCACAGGAACGGGAGGAACCTTTACTTCCACAGAGAGAGAGAGAGAGAGACACAGAGAGAGACACAGAGAGAGAGACAGAGAGACGGACAGAGAGAGAGAGTGACAGAGAGAGAGAGAGAGAGAGAGAGAGTTACAGAGAGAGAGAGAGTGACAGAGAGAGAGAGAGTTACAGAGAGAGAGAGAGTGACAGAGAGAGAGAGAGTGACAGAGAGAGAGAGAGTTACAGAGAGAGAGAGAGTGACAGAGAGAGAGAGAGTTACAGAGAGAGAGAGAGTGACAGAGAGAGAGAGAGACAGAGAGGAGAGAGACAGAGAGACGGACAGAGAGAGAGAGTGACAGAGAGAGAGAGAGAGAGAGAGAGAGAGAGAGAGTTACAGAGAGAGAGAGAGTGACAGAGAGAGAGAGAGTTACAGAGAGAGAGAGAGTGACAGAGAGAGAGAGAGACAGAGAGGAGAGAGACAGAGAGACGGACAGAGAGAGAGAGAGACAGACAGAGAGAGAGAGAGAGAGAGAGTGAGAGACAGACAGAGAGTGTGTATGAGAGAGAGACAGAGAGAGAGAGAGTGAGACAGAGAGAGAGACAGAGAAAGAGAGAGAGATCGAGAGACAGACAGAGAGAGAGAGAAAGAGAGAGAGAGAGAGTGAGAGACAGACAGAGTGAGAGTGTGTATGAGTGAGAGAGAGAGAGAGAGAGAAAGCAAGACAGAGAGAGCGACAGACAGAGAGCGAGAGAGAGAGAGTGTGTATGAGAGAAAGAGAGAGACAGAGAGACAGAGAGAGATAGTGTTTCTTATTGAGTCCTCTCATGAAGTTTTCTTCCTGTCTCCACAGCTGCCGCAGTTCAGAGGACATTGCCCATACAGCCAAAAGCCAGAGAGGATTTCCTGCAGTGTATGAACACACACACACACACACACACACACACACAGGTACTAAAGTCCCAGGTCCCAGTTGTCCCATATCCTCTAATATCAATAATACGAGTTCAGCCGTAAGCACGTGACATTGACACACTACACTGTTACTACCTAAGAGGATGTGATCAACTGTTGCTATGACAACACACATCCTACCAAGCAGGAGCTGCGACACTGTCTGCCACTTCATCAAACTCTGAAACTGAAATGTCTCCCTCCACCCTGCGTAGTGCACAGTGTAGGTCATAACACAACTAAAGTAGTGCACTGTATGTCGACTAATAAAACTATAAGCTTCATGTCCCTGTGTCTAACAGAGCACTGTCCACAGGAAGTAGTGTTAGTTCTACTGTCTGTGAAGTAGTGCACTGTGTAGGGAGTAGGGCACTTTTTTCGTATACTCGACTTTGACACCAGTAACTGTACTACACACTCAAACACTACTCAGTGTTATTATGAAGTGTGCATTTGGGACACAGCCCCTGCTTCCTCACACAATCTAATGATCAAGCCCTGCTTCAGCTGGACCACTTATAACGCCCTCTCTCCTCTGGTCAGACTTCCACCGGCTGACCCTGGACCCCAACACGGCGAACCACGACCTCGTTCTGTCCGAGGAGAACCGAGCGGTGAGGTGGAGCGGGGTGCAGCGGCGCTACCCCGATCATCCCGAGAGGTTCGACTACTGGAACCAGGCGCTGTGTGTGGAGAGCGTGCGTGGACGCTGTTACTGGGAGGTGGAGTGGGAGAGAAAGAGAGGGAGCTGGGTGGGGGTTTCGGTGTCGTACCGAGGGATCGGAAGGAAAGGAGAGAGTGAGGAGTGTGTGTTCGGACGCAACGCCCTGTCCTGGAGTCTGCTGTGCTCCTCCGTCTATTCTTTCTGGCACAACAACGTCGAGACCAAGCTCTCGGGACCTTCCTCCAACAGGATCGGAGTGTACGTGGATCACGACGCGGGGATCCTGTCCTTCTACGACGTCTCGGACACAATGACCCTGCTGCACAGCGTCCACACCACCTTCACGCAGCCGCTGTACGCCGGGCTCCGAGTGTCTGGGGTGGCCAAGCTGTCCGATGTGAAATGATGCATGTGTTGTATAATGTTCTTGTGTAATCTCCTACTGAGTCATTTCATTTTCTACACGTCTGTTTCAGGGTCAGAGCAGGAAATACTTATCGAAATAAAGCCCTGAGTAGTTCATTCATTCATCTGTGCATTTATTCATTCATCTTCTGTAAACAATCGCTGTGGGTCTGGAGACTACACAGAATCATTGGGTACAAGGCTGGACAATCACACACTCACCCTGTCACTCACACTCTCACCCAGTCACTCACACAGTCACCCAGTCACTCACACACAGTCACCCAGTCACTCACACAGTCACCCAGTCACTCATACAGTCACCCAGTCACTCACACAGTCACTTACACACACTCACCCAGTCACTCACACACTCACCCAGTCACTCATACAGTCACCCAGTCACTCACGCACACTCACCCAGTCACTCACACACTCACCCAGTCACTCATACAGTCACCCAGTTACTCACACACTCACCCAGTCACTCACACACTCACCCATTCACTCTCACACATTCACCCAGTCTCTCACACACTCACCCAGTCACTCACACACTCACCCAGTCACTCATACAGTCACCCAGTCACTCACACACTCACCCAATCACTCATACAGTCACCCAGTCACTCACACACTCACCCATTCACCCTCACACACTCACCCAGTCACTCACACACTCAACCAGTCACTCATACAGTCACCCAGTCACTCACACACTCACCCAGTCACTCACACACACTCACCCAGTCACTCACAAACACTCACCCAGTCACTCACACACTCACCCAGTCACTCACACACACTCACCCAGTCACTCACAAACACTCACCCAGTCACTCACACACTCACCCAGTCACTCACACACTCACCCAGTTACTCTCACACACTCACCCAGTTACTCTCACACACTCACCCAGTCACTCACACACTCACCCAGTCACTCACCCAGTCACTCTCACACACTCACCCAGTTACTCTCACACACTCACCCAGTCACTCACACACTCACCCAGTCACTCACACACTCACCCAGTCACTCTCACACACTCACCCAGTCACTCACACCCTCACCCAGTCACTCACACACTCACCCAGTCACTCATACAGTCACCCAGTCACTCACACACTCACCCAGTCACTCTCCCACACTCACCCAGTCACTCACACACTCACCCAGTCACTCATACAGTCACCCAGTCACTCACACACTCACCCAGTCACTCACACACTTACCCAGTCACTTACACACACTCACCCAGTCACTCACACACGCACCCAGTCACTTACTCACTCACCCAGTCACTCACTCACTCACCCAGTCACTCACACACAGTCACCCAGTCACTCTCACACACTCACCCAGTCACTCACCCACTCACCCAGTCACTCACACACAGTCACCCAGTCACTCTCACACACTCACCCAGTCACTCTCACACACTCACACAGTCACTCTCACACACTCACCCAGTCACTCACACCCTCACCCAGTCACTCACACACTCACCCAGTCACTCATACAGTCACCCAGTCACTCACACACTCACCCAGTCACTCTCACACACTCACCCAGTCACTCACACACTCACCCAGTCACTCATACAGTCACCCAGTCACTCACACACTCACCCAGTCACTCACACACTTACCCAGTCACTCACACACACTCACCCAGTCACTCACACACGCACCCAGTCACTTACTCACTCACCCAGTCACTCTCACACTCACCCAGTTACTCTCACACACTCACCCAGTCACTCACACACTCACCCAGTCACTCACACACTCACCCAGTCACTCACACACTTACCCAGTCACTCACACACTCACCCAGTCACTCTCACACACTCACCCAGTCACTCACACCCTCACCCAGTCACTCACACACTCACCCAGTCACTCATACAGTCACCCAGTCACTCACACACTCACCCAGTCACTCTCACACACTCACCCAGTCACTCACACACTCACCCAGTCACTCATACAGTCACCCAGTCACTCACACACTCACTCAGTCACTCACACACTTACCCAGTCACTCACACACACTCACCCAGTCACTCACACACGCACCCAGTCACTTACTCACTCACCCAGTCACTCACTCACTCACCCAGTCACTCACACACAGTAACCCAGTCACTCTCACACACTCACCCAGTCACTCACCCACTCACACAGTCACTCACACACTCACCCAGTCACTCTCACACTCACCCAGTCACTCACACCTGTACATGAATGAACAGAAGGCTGCTGTTGTGTAGTGTGGTTGTGTAACCAGAAGAGGGAGCCAAATTTCCTTCGACCTAATTCCAACCTTCCCTTCCTGTACCTACCCTTACACTAACTGACCATTATAACAGCAGCACTCTGGGATCTCTGGGAGCTGTAGGTCCGTGTTCATGACCACAGCTCATCTGTTCATCTGTTGAGGACGTGTTGACTGTGTGTTTTCTCAGAAGTAAAGACGGACAGATGACTTTATTCTGCAGAGGAGCTTTATTACAGCGAACATAAAGATAAACAGAAAGACTTAAGGAAAATAAACCACAGTTTGAGCATAGTACACGCAAACACTCTCTCTCTCTCTCTCTCTCTCTCTCACTCACACACACACACACTCTCTCTCTCTCTCTCTCTCTCACTCACACACACACACACACACACTAAAATATCTTCATACATGTAACTTCATTTACAACAAAGTGCTTTTAAAACCTGTTACATTTTCTTTACAGAGCCTGGCCTCCACTGACGACACAGGAGCACGGTTACAGAGTGTAGTCCACGCATTGTTAGTGGGTGTGAGTGGATCAGACACAGCAGTGCTGTTAGAGTTTTTATAACCCTCAGTATTCCAGCACAGGCGTCCTGAGCACTGAACAACAGGGTGAAAAAGGGCTAACACTCTGTAATTATAGAACGACACAGAGCCCCCGAGTGGTCGGTGGAGCTGAGAGAATTGTATATAAGTGCATAGAAATATAAACCAGACCTCAGAATCAGTATTACACTATTAACACTAGCCCATTTTGTACCTAAATAGAGGGAGTGCACTGGAAGCTGTGTAAAAATAAATGTCTCTCTCCTCAGAGTTCATTCCGGATTGCTCTGGATCCGCAGCCCCCAGTCTTTCTCCATTTTTGCAAAGACGTCCTCCTCAGCGCCGCTCTCCTGTGAAACCTGTCTGACCACCACGCTGGTCAGGATGTTCTGCACCTCCGCTCGGCTCTCGGCCTCTTTCCTCTGCTCTGTGTGTGCACTGGGAACGTCTGAGTCCACGTGGCAGAGCAGAGGGATAGTTAGCACCCCGGTCCTGGGGTCCCAGTCTAAAAATGTCCCCTCCTGCTTCACCTCCTCCTCCTGTTCCTCTGCGTCCACACACGTCCTCCCTCCCTCTCGGTCTCTCTGTCTCACCTCGGTCTGGGCCGCGTACGCACCGATCGGACACTCCGAGGAGGCCGTGGGTGAAGGGGTAATGTCGGGCTCAGCTCCGGAGGAGTGAACACAGACCTATTGGGAAAAGGAGAACGAAGGGAAAAACACATGAGATGGTTTTACTTTTATACTGACACCGAAACAACTTTTAATGCAGCAGAGGTGAATGCAAACTGCCCAGATCTATCACATCATCTGCACCATGGGCAAAGAAGTGGAGCCCTGACTCGCCCCCCTCCCCAGTGGCCACACCCATGTTTCATGGTAAACCCCACCCCCCTACCCCACTGTAAACATCTCTTGGAGATGGAGCCACTCACGTTCGGCTGGGGGTTCTTTAAGTGAAGCAGCAGCCCATAGTCTTCACCCAGGAAGCTGTGATTGGACAACAGGTCTGATTCAGCGTCTGATCCCACGTCTGATCTGGCGTCTGATTCAGCCTGGGGTTCAATATCCTGTGGGGCATAGGACGGTAGAATACCCCCAGGCCCGCCCTCTCCTCCGAACGGCAGAGCCCTGAGGGGCAGCAGATGCTCATTCTCACCAGACAGACCTCCAGACCACACCTTAGACTCTGTGTCCACGCTGGTGGAGATCAGGTTCAGGTTGATGATGGTGAAAGGTTTCTCAGGCTGGAACATCTTCGGTGTCTGATGCATGTGAACCACATCCTGCCGACGGGAAAAAAAGGGAACAATTACTCCGTCATATCTCAGTATTTCCTCCTTTTCGTGTGTGTATTGTTCTTAATATCTCTGCCGTTCCACCTTTAAACTGCTGTAATTCCTCCTTAATACATCACTAGGAACTGTCCCACAAGCATTTCTCTCTAGTGTCTCCTTGATATCACAGCGCCACCTTAATAGCTCAGTAATGTCTCCTCCATTTCTGTGTGATTCCACCTTAATATCTGTCTACATCTAGATATTTGTAGAATTCTTTCCTCCTTAAGAGCTGCAGGAGTTAGATTTTCATAACTAGGTACTCGCTGAACACGTTAAGGTGGAATGGAAAAACAGGTTTAGGTGCCAGAATGTAGTGTGTGTGTGTGTGTGTGTGTGTGTGTTTAACTGTGTTCTTTATCTGTGTCCTGGTTTTGGCAGGAAGTTTGATTCGTGGTGCAGCGCTCGTGCTCTGGCGGCGTTTTTGGACGCGGTTGTTTTTGCGTGGCTCACCGTGCTCATGGGAAGCTTCTGCCTATGGCCGCAGATGTGGTAATAAAGGAATCCTCCGAGTGCAGCAAACACAAACAGACAAACAGCTGTGGGGATGACACCTCCCAGAATCAGCACCAGCATCTGAGTGGAAAACGGATCTGAAAGAGGCACAAAAGAGCGATGACTCAATGCACAACTCGACTCTGTGTAAATGTGTATAGTCTTATTACTGTGTGTGTGCATGTGTTTGTGCGTGTGTCTGTGTGTGTGTGTGTGTGTGTGTGCAAGTGTGTGTGTGTGTGCAAGTGTGTGTGTGTGTGTGTGTGTGTGTGTGTGTGTGTATGTGTGTGTGTGTGTGTGTGTGTGTGTGTGTGTGTGTGTGTGTGTGTGCATGTGTTTGTGTGTATGTGTGTGTGTGCGTGTGCGTGTGTGTGTGTGCGTGTGTGTATGTGCAAGTGTGTGTGTGTGTGCGTGTGTGTGTATGTGCAAGTGTGTGTGTGTATGCTTGTGTGTGTGTGCGCGTGTGTGTGCAAGTATGTGTGTGTGTGTGTGTGTGTGTGTGTGTATGTGTGTGTGTGTGTGTGTGTGTGTATGTGTGTGTGTGTGTGCATGTGTGTGTGCGCGTGTGTGCGTATGTGCATGTGTGTGTGTGTGTGTGTGCAAGTATGTGTGTGTGTGTGTGTGTGCAAGTGTGTGTGCGCGTGTGTGTGTGTGTGTGTATGTGTGTGTGTGTGTGCATGTGTGTGTGCGCGTGTGTGCGTATGTGCATGTGTGTGTGTGTGTGTGTGCAAGTATGTGTGTGTGTGTGTTTGTGTGCAAGTGTGTGCATGTGTGTGTGTGTGTGTGTGTGTGTGTGTGTATGTGTGTGTGCATGTGTGTGTGCGCGTGTGTGCGTATGTGCATGTGTGCGTATGTGTGTGTGTGTGCGTGTGTGCGTATGTGCATGTGTGTGTGTGTGTGTGTGTGTGTGTGTGCGTATGGGTGTGTGTGCGCGTGTGTGCGTATGTGCATGTGTGTGTGTGTGTGTGTGTGTATTGTCGGGTCCTGTGCATTATGCCAAATAACAAATGCACTTTGAAGCTGCTTCATTCCAAACACAGATTCACACAGGGTTTCACACCTCACCCCTTAGAGGCCCATCCTGTCGACTCCAAACATTCCTAAAGACTCTTAAACACTGAAGTTATACCCTTACAACAGCCGTCACACGAGAGGTTTCCGCGTATGGGATTTAATTTTCAAACCTTGCCCTGTCCAGGTTTTTAATGCACCATGCCACCTTTTCATACCTTTAGGAGCTCCTCCCTTTTAGACACGGATTCCTGTGATGTTTGACATTCCAGAACACAATGTTTTTAAGAAGGACTGAAAGCAGGAGGAAGAGGAACTGCCCTGAGAACTTCAGGGGGAAAAGCCCCAGAGTTAAACCCGATTAATGATTCACAGGAAGTAGAAGTGAAACTCAAGTGCAGTGGCCAAAACAGGTCGAGTCAGAAGAACTAAGAAAGCACTGCGACTGATAGAATTCATTCAAAGTTCAGGAAACGGTTTACAATAAAGATCATGGTCAAACCCCGCCCTGATCCTTATCCTGAACTCCTGCTCTGATTCAGCTAGGTGTTTATTCAGTGGCCCCTCAAAGAGCAGAGAGGAATAAAATAAACTTAAATAAACAACGTGAGTGAAACCTGAACAGAGCCCGCACTCTTCTCTCCTCTCACCTGGTGGAACCGTGATGCAGGTCCACTCCGACTGGACGCTGGCCAGAGGTAAAGACAGCGAATGGGCCTCGGCCTTCACGCAGTGCTCGACCTCGTACTCCAGGGGACCCAGCCACAGAGAGTCGTTCTGCAGACTGAAGTGTTGCTGAAAAATCAGAACCAGAATCGGAATTTATTTATTCAGTGACATGTGACGCACTGCAAAGACGACACAAGTTCAGAGACAAGTTACAGCACTAACAATGTTTAACTAAAGAAAAATAAACCAAAGCTAACAGATAAGCACAGTAAATGGGCAGGTATGGTATCCCAGTTGGTTGCTAAGTTGTTGCTAAATGAGTGCTATCGGTGGTGCAGCAGGTAGTGTCTCAGTAACAGCTCCAAGGTCCTGGAGGTGGTGGGTTGGAGTCCCGCTCCGGGTGACTGTCTGTGAGGAGTGTGGTGTGTTCTCTCTGTGTCTGCGTGGGTTTCCTCCGGGTGACTGTCTGTGAGGAGTGTGGTGTGTTCTCTCTGTGTCTGCGTGGGTTTCCTCCGGGTGACTGTCTGTGAGGAGTGTGGTGTGTTCTCCCCGTGCCTGCGTGGGTTTCCTCCGGGTGACTGTCTGTGAGGAGTGTGGTGTGTTCTCCCTGTGTCTGCGTGGGTTTCCTCCTGGTGACTGTCTGTGAGGAGTGTGGTGTGTTCTCCCTGTGTCTGCGTGGGTTTCCTCCGGGTGACTGTCTGTGAGGAGTGTGGTGTGTTCTCCCTGTGTCTGCGTGGGTTTCCTCCGGGTGACTGTCTGTTAGGAGTGTGGTGTGTTCTCCCTGTGTCTGCGTGGGTTTCCTCCGGGTGACTGTCTGTGAGGAGTGTGGTGTGTTCTCTCTGTGTCTGCGTGGGTTTCCTCTGGGTGACTGTCTGTGAGGAGTGTGGTGTGTTCTCCCTGTGTCCGTGTGGGTTTCCTCCGGGTGACTGTCTGTGATGAGTGTGGTGTGTTCTCTCTGTGTCTGCGTGGGTTTCCTCCGGGTGACTGTCTGTGAGGAGTGTGGTGTGTTCTCCCTGTGTCCGCGTGGGTTTCCTCCGGGTGACTGTCTGTGAGGAGTGTGGTGTGTTCTCCCTGTGTCTGCGTGGGTTTCCCCCGAGTGACTGTCTGTGAGGAGTGTGGTGTGTTCTCCCTGTGTCTGCGTGGGTTTCCTCCGGGTGACTGTCTGTGAGGAGTGTGGTGTGTTCTCCCTGTGTCTGCGTAGGTTTCCTCCGGGTGCTGTGTTTTTATTGCATAATTGTTAGATTATTAATAGGGCAGTTGCTATGATGGTTGCTAAGGTGCCCTAGGGTATTGCTAAATGAGTGCTATATTGTGGGATGCCAGGTGGTTGCACGGCTGGTTACTAAGGTATTTCAGGTGCTCGATAAATGCCCCAGGTGTTGCTAAAGTGTTTCTGTGGCGTTGTTATGGTATGATTGTTAGGTAACTTCTAGGGCAGATGGTGTGATATTTCAGGTTGTTGCTAAGGTACATTGCTAAGAAATTGCTAAGTGAGAGCTATAGGGTTAGTGTTACTTGGGTGTTTTTATTTTATGTTTGCTTGGCCAGTTGCTATTGTATCTCAGGTGCTTGCAAAATGGGTGCTATGGTGTTGCTAAGCAGTTTCTAGGGGGTAGTTATGGTATGCCAGGTGGTGGCTAGGTTAGCTAACCCTTGTGCTTGCTATGTTGCTACAAATGCTAAGTTGCTAAGTTGTTGATAAATGGGTGTATGGTGTTGCTAAGCTGTTTTTTTTTTTGCGTTTGAGATGGTAAGCCATGAGGTAGCCAGGATGGTTGCTATGGTATTGGTAGTTGTTAAGGGCAGATGGTGGATAATTTAAAGCTAAATGGGTGCTATGGTGTTGCTAAGCAATTTCTAGGGGGTAGTTATGGTATGCCAGATGGTTGCTAGGTTAGCTAACCCTTGTGCTTGCTAAGTTGCTTCAGATGCTAAGTTGCTAAGTTGTTGATAAATGGGTGTATGGTGTTGCTAAGCTGTTTTTTTGTTTGCGTTTTAGATGGTAAGCCATGCGGTAGCCAGGAAGGTTGCTATGGTATAGTTGCTAACGGCAGGTGGTGGATAATTAAAAGCTAAACGGGTGCTATGGTGTTGCTAAACGTCTATTTGTTTAGATGATTGCTAGGATGGTGTACCCCGGGTGCTTCCTATGGTGTAGCTAAATGGGTGCTAATGTGTTGCTAAGGTGTTTAATGTGATGGCTTTTTTAATGTTATCCCCCGGTGGTTGTGAACGTTTTACAAGTAGTTGCAGAACAGAGGTGATTTGTTAATGGGTTAATCGATGGTTGGACCCAAGGCTTGTTAGCGTCACAGTACGATGAGTAAAGCTTAATAACTTCAGGCAGTGTAGTGTTTCCCAGAATGTGGGGCGTGAACACCGCCGGTGTGAAACTATTCTGTTGTCACTGAGCCTCTGTTAAAACCCAGTTTTTTGTCTCTGACAGTTATATGGATATGACTATGTTTTGTATATGACCGTCACTGGATTATAATAGCTATAGGATTGTATGTCATCTTCATGGCGACTGAGCCCTGCCCCAACACCGGACACCGCTGTCATTGTTGCTGTGTTCAGATTGATGTTGCAGAACCTCAAGCTCCAGATCAGATTTCTCTCTGGTTTACAGTGATATGTGTCACAACAGCTGACCCTGCATCTGCCATGTGTATGAAATAACACGAGAGAGCACTAAAGAAGGACGGGCTGCGTGGAGACTGACCGTGTGTTTGCTCTTGTTGTTCAACACGGTGATGTCGTAGGTCATGTGGGGGTACATCTTCCAGAGTGAGGGTCCTTTCTTCACCCCTCCTCTCCTCCATCTGAACGGACCCTTCAGCGTCACCCCGATGAAGTTCTCCAGCGCGCTCAGCTTCACGTGTGGAGGCCCCATCATCGCTGTTCACAAATCACAGACAAATAATGGGTCGCTTACTTACAGAACCGTTTTAATGCTTAGATACCTTTGCTCTAATAACAGTTATAGTACATGAAACATTGCTGTGAGGATTTGATGGCAGCCAACATCAGATACTAATGTGGGAATATTGGTCCTGGCCACTTCAAGCTCAACCCCAAGGTAAAGGAAGGAGAGCCAACACTTCTGAATCTCAGTGCTGGGGCTTTACAGACCTCTAACTGACACTTGGCATTGGGATGGAGACCTGAGGCTCATGGGCAGCTGCTCCAGAGCGCCTGATCCTATTGGTCAATGCTTTTCTGTAGAAATTATACAAGCAGCAAATGTGCCATAACAAATTGTAACAGATGTCTAGACACGTTTGGATATAAAACACAGATAATAATTCAATATTCTACTACTCCTACTACCACACTCCTCACAGACAGTCACCCGGAGGAAACCCACGCAGACACAGAGAGAACACACCACACTCCTCACGGACAGTCACCCGGAGGAAACCCACGCAGACACAGAGAGAACACACCACACTCCTCACGGACAGTCACCCGGAGGAAACCCACGCAGACACAGGGAGAACACACCACACTCCTCACAGACAGTCACCCGGAGGAAACCCACGCAGACACAGAGAGAACACACCACACTCCTCACAGACAGTCACCCGGAGGAAACCCACGCAGACACTGAGAGAACACACCACACCCCTCACAGACAGTCACCCGGAGGAAACCCACACAGACACAGAGAGAACACACCACACTCCTCACAGACAGTCACCCGGAGCAAACCCACACAGACACAGGGAGAACACACCACACTCCTCACAGACAGTCACCCGGAGGAAACCCACGCAGACACAGAGAGAACACACCACACTCCTCACAGACAGTCACCCGGAGGAAACCCACGCAGACACAGGGAGAACACACCACACTCCTCACAGACAGTCACCTGGAGGAAACCCACGCAGACACAGGGAGAACACACCACACTCCTCACAGACAGTCACCCGGAGGAAACCCACGCAGACACAGGGAGAACACACCACACTCATCACAGACAGTCACCCGGAGGAAACCCACGCAGACACAGGGAGAACACACCACACTCCTCAGAGACAGTCATCCGGAGGAAACCCACACAGACACAGAGAGAACACACCACACTCCTCACAGACAGTCACCCGGAGGAAACCCACGCAGACACAGGGAGAACACACCACACTCATCACAGACAGTCACCCGGAGGAAACCCACGCAGACACAGAGAGAACACACCACACTCCTCACAGTCACCCGGAGGAAACCCACACAGACACAGGGAGAACACACCACACTCCTCACAGACAGTCACCCGGAGGAAACCCACACAGACACAGGGAGAACACACCACACTCCTCACAGACAGTCACCCGGAGGAAACCCACGCAGACACAGAGAGAACACACCACACTCCTCACAGACAGTCACCCGGAGGAAACCCACGCAGACACAGGGAGAACACACCACACTCCTCACAGACAGTCACCTGGAGGAAACCCACGCAGACACAGGGAGAACACACCACACTCCTCACAGACAGTCACCCGGAGGAAACCCACGCAGACACAGGGAGAACACACCACACTCATCACAGACAGTCACCCGGAGGAAACCCACGCAGACACAGGGAGAACACACCACACTCCTCAGAGACAGTCACCCGGAGGAAACCCACGCAGACACAGAGAGAACACACCACACTCCTCACAGTCACCCGGAGGAAACCCACACAGACACAGAGAGAACACACCACACTCCTCACAGACAGTCACCCGGAGCAAACCCACACAGACACAGGGAGAACACACCACACTCCTCACAGACAGTCACCCGGAGGAAACCCACGCAGACACAGAGAGAACACACCACACTCCTCACAGACAGTCACCCGGAGGAAACCCACGCAGACACAGGGAGAACACACCACACTCCTCACAGACAGTCACCTGGAGGAAACCCACGCAGACACAGGGAGAACACACCACACTCCTCACAGACAGTCACCCGGAGGAAACCCACGCAGACACAGGGAGAACACACCACACTCATCACAGACAGTCACCCGGAGGAAACCCACGCAGACACAGGGAGAACACACCACACTCCTCAGAGACAGTCATCCGGAGGAAACCCACACAGACACAGAGAGAACACACCACACTCCTCACAGACAGTCACCCGGAGGAAACCCACGCAGACACAGGGAGAACACACCACACTCATCACAGACAGTCACCCGGAGGAAACCCACGCAGACACAGAGAGAACACACCACACTCCTCACAGTCACCCGGAGGAAACCCACACAGACACAGGGAGAACACACCACACTCCTCACAGACAGTCACCCGGAGGAAACCCACACAGACACAGGGAGAACACACCACACTCCTCACAGACAGTCACCCGGAGGAAACCCACACAGACACAGGGAGAACACACCACACTCCTCACAGACAGTCACCCGGAGGAAACCCACGCAGACACAGGGAGAACACACCACACTCCTCACAGACAGTCACCCGGAGGAAACCCACGCAGACACAGGGAGAACACACCACACTCCTCACAGACAGTCACCCGGAGGAAACCCACGCAGACACAGGGAGAACACACCACACTCCTCACAGACAGTCACCTGGAGCGGGAATCGAACCCACAACCTCCAGGGCCCTATTTTAAAGTCAGTTTAATGTTATTAATATTGACAAAGCAAAGAAGTTGTTGTCTGAACGTGATGTTCATTTTATTTTTTTTTGGAGGTTTTTATGTGGCTTTTTTATTGTTCAGCATCGATATCGGAATTATATCGCATCGACCAGCTCTAAGCACAGTGGAAAAATCAGATACTTTCACCAATAAAATGAGTTATTAATGATTGTAAATGAGTTGATTCCTTTGTCTTTATGACAGGGTCCAGGCTGCGTTTATTGAAGGTAAACACTGTGTTTATTGAAGGTAAACCTGCTGTGAATCTGCGCTTTACTAAAGAGCAAAGTACAGAGAAACTTTATTATCCTCATCACCTTTATCTGGACTCACGTAATGATCCAGGTGTGTACCGTAAGTGACACAAAGTCCAATCAGTTACACAAACAAGGGAAATCTCTGCCGTTACTGCAATCTCCATTGACGCTCAGCCCCACGAAACACAACAATAACAAATTTTCGGTGGAAAACGCTTCAGTGGCTCCTAGGCTGCTTTTATGTTGTCTCTTATGTTTGGCGTACAGGTTGCTATGGTGTTACTAAAGTGTGTCTTGCTAGTTGCTATGGTAACCCAGGTGGTTGATTTTGCGATTGCTATGGTAACTCAGGTAGTGGCTAAGGTGTTTCTGGTGGTCATGTTTGTGGTTGCTATAGTATTTTAGGTAATTGCTAAGGTGTTCCAGGTGGTTGCTAGGTGATTACTGTGGTACTTAATGTGGTTTCTAAGGTGTTCAAAATGGCTGTTACTATAGTATTTCTGGTGGTTGCTAAAGTGTTCCTACTGGTTGCTTTGATGATTATTATGGTATTTCAGGTGGTTGCTAAGGTGTTCCATGTGGTTGTTATAGTGGTTGCTATGGGGTCCCTACTGATTCAGCAATGGCTTTCACCATAGTCCATTCATCCCATCCATCTCTCCATTTGTTTATCAATTATCTTTTCATCCATATATCCAGAGTTCATCCAGCAAATCATTCAACCATCCATTCATTTATTCATCCAGTCACTCATCAATTCATCCATTTATCCATTCATTTCTGAACTCGAACTCACTGTCAGTGAAGGGTCTGAAGCGCCTGGTGGTCTCCACCCACTCGGAGTGTGTCTGTGGCCCGTTGGCTCTCACCCTGCCGAAGTAATCCTCAGTGATGTCACGCATCTGATCTGTGACATCACACTCTGTGTGTGTGATGTCACGGCACTGTTCGACTGGGCTCCAGACCACCTGCATGCTGCCGCCCACAGAGTCCCCGTATCTGCCCCCACAGAGACACAGCACATCATTACATGTAGTTACACAGTTTGTGTGTGTGTGTGTGTGTGTTTAACCTACATTAAAGTATCACTAGGTAAGATTTGGTATTTTTTCTCCTGGACTTTCCTATGTCTACGGTTTGAGTTTAATTTCACAGCATTGTCCTTAAATAAGGTGGAGGGAGGGGGATGTGGTTTCCTACCCTCCTTCAGAAGTTACACAGTGCAGTTTCTGCAGTGCTGAGCCCAGAAAAGCAATAACAGAGGCTCTATCCTCCCTGTTACAGCTCAGTAGACCATCACAGTGATTCTGAAGGTGAAATTCTAAGGTAAAAAATCTACCAAATGTCACTTTAAATCTCTTTTTCTTCTTTGAAAACCATGGATTCCTCAGTGACATATGAATTATGTTGCGATGTGTTTGAAATTAGTGTTTTTCAGACTCACATGGCGTACTCCACGGTGAAGGTGGTGCCGGGGTTGGAGCCTGGTCCTGCGCTCCAGCGAAGTGTGTTCCTCAGATTTACAGAAAAGAAGTGAACGTCCTGAGGAGCAGGGACCACGGCTCCTTCACCTGAGGACAGAAGATCTCTGTTAGTGTAAGGATCATAATCAGATACGGATTTCAGAGAGAGTCAGAGAGAGAGAGAGAGAGAGAGAGAGAGAAAGAGAGAGAGAGAGAGAGACTCATTCATTCCTCTTGAGAAAGAAGACACTGGAGTTACTGTAAACCCGTTTTATCCAAGTAAAATCTGACCACTTTTCTATTTGTGTCTTTGTACAATTCTAAGTCAATTCAAAGACTCTCTCTCTCTGTCTCTCTCTCTGTCTCTCTCTCTCTCTCTCTCTCTCTCTCTCTGTCTCTCTCTGTCTCTCTCTCTCTCTCTCTCTCTCTGTCTCTCTCTGTCTCTCTCTCTCTGTCTCTCTCTCTGTCTCTCTCTCTCTGTCTCTCTCTCTCTTTCTGTCTCTCTCTCTCTGTCTCTCTCTCTCTTTCTCTGTCTCTCTCTCTCTGTCTCTCTCTCTCTCTCTCTGTCTCTCTCTGTGTGTCTCTCTCTCTCTCTCTGTCTCTCTCTTTCTCTGTCTCTCTCTGTCTCTCTCTCTCTCTCTCTCTCTCTGTCTCTCTCTGTCTCTCTCTCTCTGTCTCTCTCTCTGTCTCTCTCTCTCTGTCTCTCTCTCTCTTTCTGTCTCTCTTTCTCTGTCTCTCTCTCTCTCTCTGTGTGTCTCTCTCTCTTTCTCTTTCTCTTTCTCTCTCTGTCTCTCTCTGTTCTCTCTCTCTCTCTCTCTCTCTCTCTCTCTCTCTCTCTCTAAAGTGGTATCTGAATGGGTACCAAAAGATCATCAGGTTGGTCCTGGAACAGCATTGTCTCTTCCCTCAACATCCACAGCTGAAACCTGAATTGTTCTCTGGTGTGTGTGTGTGTGTGTGTGTGTGTTTACCGCCATGCCTGACTAAAATGCAGAGGCACAATTTTTCTTTCTACCGCTGTGCAATGACAGTAAAAGCACTTTCCACTTTTCTCATTAAATAAGGGTTGCTTTAACTGAGGGTTTTCACCCACCCACACACACACACACACACACACACACACACACACACACACAGACACACACACACAGACACACAGAGCTTTCTACTGAAACGTTGGGGACTCTTTCTTTTCCTGAAAAGTAACATTTCACTTTTGGAGTTGTTTATGTCCCAGACGCTAATGGGACTTTTACTTTGTAGACAGCGCTTTATTAAAGGTCTGTGAGGATATGATACACACATCTGACAGAACACAAAGTCTGAATGTAAACAGTGCAGTGGTTTAAGCAGCAGTGAAGGTGAAGGAGGTCTTTGGTTTTCAGGGCGGAAATCTGGAGCACACACACACACACACACACACACACTCTAGACTGTGACACACTTATACCCGCACGTACTTACACACACATATGAAACCCTGTCTGGCAGGTGAGCTGAAAGATTTCCTGTTCTTTCATTTTATGGGAGCAGAGTTTTACACACACACACACACACAGACACACACACACACAGATACACACATGTGCACAGGAAATAAGAAACATAAATTCTTATATAATATTGAAGTTCAAAGTTAGCGCTGTGGGTGTGTGTGTGTGTGTGTGTGTGTGTGTGGGTGTGGGTGTGGGTGTGTGTGTGTGTGCTTAACCATTTCCAAGTCAAGCCCAGTATTTACTGTTACTGTCCCATCCCTAGTTTATCATTAAACTTCTTCAGGAGCCAGTGATGACAATTTTTCATAATCTTTTTTAAAATACACAATAATAAAAAGAGATGTTTTCTGTGTGTGTTGTTGTGATATTTAAAATAGATCGTACTTCTGCTTGGAAATGTCAAGTGTCAAACCGAAGTGTTTCCTGATCCCTGAGCTTCTTTGTGTAAGAGGCTTGTAGAAGGGACCTGTGGTTCCACTGAGCACCACAGTGAAGAGTTCTAACAGAACGAGGTATTTCACCCCAAACTCCATCTGTCTCTACGCCTCCTTCATTTAATGAAGCAGAGGATTCAGAGAAAACTGTGTGTTGATGGTAGTGTTGTTATTTATCATTCACTGCCTGAGATCCTTTTAGTCTCCGCAGAGTAACCGTGTTCTTATCCGACTGAATACATATGAGCGGTGGAATGAAGGTTAATAAAAATACTACTTTAGGATTTTTACCTTTGTATATATTTTACTTATATTATAGAATATAATATCATTACTGTCACTGCATAGTGCCATGCCCCTAGAGTCGCACGCCCCTGACCACAGCTGTTTACAATAAAAAATATACTAAACACAATGTAACAAAATGTGAAAATATGTCAATTCACAAAACTATTACCGCTGTAAACAGTGTAAACAGTATTTAGTGTAAAGAGAGTAAAAGTATAAACTGTGTAAACAGGGTAAACAAAGAAAACTGTAAACAGAATAAACTTAACAGTGTAAACAGAATAAACTGTAAAGAGAATAAACTGTAAAGAGTGTTAACCGAAAAAACTGTAAACAGTGTAAACAGAATAAACTGTAAACAGAATAAACTGTAAAGAGTGTAAACAGAATAAACTGTAAAGAGTGTAAACCGAATAAACTGTAAACAGAGTAAACAGAATAAACTGTAAACAGTGTAAACCGAATAAACTGTAAACAGAGTAAACAGAATAAACTGTAAACAGTGTAAACCGAATAAACTGTAAACAGAGTAAACAGAATAAACTGTAAACAGAATAAACTGTAAACAGTGTAAACAGAATAAACTGTAAAGAGTGTAAACCGAATAAACTGTAAACCGTGTAAACAGAATAAACTGTAAACAGAATAAACTGTAAACCGTGTAAACAGAATAAACTGTAAAGAGTGTAAACCGAATAAACTGTAAACAGTGTAAACCGAATAAACTGTAAACAGAGTAAACAGAATAAACTGTAAACAGTGTAAACCGAATAAACTGTAAACCGTGTAAACCGAATAAACTGTAAACAGTGTAAACCGAATAAACTGTAAACAGAGTAAACAGAATAAACTGTAAACAGTGTAAACCGAATAAACTGTAAACCGTGTAAACCGAATAAACTGTAAACAGTGTAAACCGAATAAACTGTAAACAGAGTAAACAGAATAAACTGTAAACAGTGTAAACAGAATAAACTGTAAACAGAGTAAACCGAATAAACTGTAAACAGTGTAAACCGAATAAACTGTAAACCGTGTAAACAGAATAAACTGTAAAGAGTGTAAACCGAATAAACTGTAAACAGTGTATACAGAATAAACTGTAAACAGTGTAAACCGAATAAACTGTAAACAGTGTAAACAGAATAAACTGTAAACAGAGTAAACCGAATAAACTGTAAACCGTGTAAACCGAATAAACTGTAAACCGTGTAAACAGAATAAACTGTAAACAGTGTAAACAGAATAAACTGTAAACAGAATAAACTGTAAACAGTGTAAACCGAATAAACTGTAAACAGTATAAACAGAATAAACTGTAAACAGAATAAACAGTAAAGAGTGTAGACCGAATAAACTGTAAACAG
>NW_027100952.1:80007-100007 GCF_029633855.1 Hoplias malabaricus
GCTGTACGCGTGGACGCTCTCTGCTCCCGGTGCTGTTGGTTCATTTTGTAATGTGACAGTGTCTCTCCCATTTCTCATGTCTGAGAAACCCACACTGTCTCAGGACTTGAATAGAGAGTCTGTAATGAGCTCAGCGTGAGAGCATTGACTGAGAGCATGGAGAGAAATACACGTCTCACATGTCTTCTCACATGAGACTTCCAAGGAGGGAAATTGTACGCTCTTGACTTGCTCTGTAATATCTCAGGAGACATAATGATCTTCTCAGGAGAAACAGAATGAGACAAAAAAAGAGCAGACATGAGACAAAAGAGAGATAAAAGAAGAGCAGCAGTTAGTTCATCTGGCAAATCTGAGCACAGTATGAGCCTTAATTGAGATCTCCACTGAAACTCAAAGCGAGACACATGGGAGACAACTGAGGTCTTTATCTCATTTGAGCAGCTACAGATGTATGGAAATGTCTCCAAGCCTCCTTTTTCTTTCCATCTGATCTCTTTGTTGTATAAGAGAAACTACAGAGATATTAATGAGACCAGAACATACACTGCGTAATCCATCCACAGTTCGGATCACGAGCGATCACGAGCCCCTCCTACATAAGCGGACTCAGGTATTCAGGACAGGTGTGGAAACACCCTCAGCACATGAATGCCACTAGAGACTGGAGCCAAAAGTGAGGCTTTATTAAAATATTAAAAATATTAATATCTCAGCAGTTCCACCTTAAGATCTCTGTAGTGTCTTTGAAAGATATTTCTTCTGTGTCTTTTTAATATCTCTGAAGTTCCACCTTAATATCTCTGTAGTGACTTAAATATCTAATAAATATATATTTAGTGTCTTTTTAATGCCTCTGTAGTTCTTCCATAATATCGCTCTACTTCCGCCTTAATATCCCTGTCGTTCTACCTGAACATCTCGTAGTGTCTCACTGATATCCCTGTAGTCTCACTTTAATATCTCTGCAGTGTCTCCTGATGACACTCTAGGTTTTGTCTCCTGCTGCTGAGTTGTTTCTCCTAAAAGTCTAGAAATGTCCCCTTTGTCTCTGCAGGAGTTTGAGTGAAGTCTCAGTGGTGTCTCACGCTGGGCTCAGTGCTGAGATAATAACCTCCCGTTTATCTGCTTAAAGGCAGAGCTCCATTGTTTCTCACCAGCACTCAGGTTAGGGTTGATGCTGGATGCTTTTTGTCCAATGCTGTTTCTCCTGAAAGGCTTTAGGAAAGCCAACGTGAAGTCTCCTGAGATATAACTGAGAAGTGTAGTGTTTCTCATTTGCATGCTGGCCTAAATGTCTTCTTACCTCTGTGATTTTAAAGGCCGCAGGGCTCACAGACACTTTAACCCAGAGGGAAGCTCACAGGAAAACAACAGTGAGGAGTTGAACTCCTGAGGGTGTGTTCTGGTATGAGGATGAACAGGTAAAGTGGATGTTCAGGTCATTCTTCATTCTCCAGATGGTGTAGAAGTGAATCAGACCGTATGTAAATCACATTTCCTTGTATTCATTATATAAATGTCCTGATTTCCACCACAGTTTCAGCTTCTCACACAAACAACATTCCTCCAACAGTATTTCAGCCAGTGAAGAGAAACCCCGGACCCTGAGAACAGCTCTTGACTGATCCCCTCGGGTTTTGGACGCACAAATATTTGTTGTGGTCGTCAGTTTGGGCACAGGGAGAGTCTGGCTGTACAGTGCAGCACTAACGTAAACAGATGTGAAAGATGTGAAAAATGGATATATTTATTTTATACACAGCTCCTCTCCCTGTGCTGTTTAAATCCACAGAAGCCCACACAGCCCAAAAAATATCACTTTAAATTTACTTATGGGCGTCACGGTGGCACAGCAGGGACCTGGAGTGTATGGGTTTGAGCTCCGCTCCCGGTGACTGTCTGTGAGGAGTGTGGTGTGTTCTCTCTGTGTCTGCGTGGGTTTCCTCCGGGTGACTGTCTGTAAGGAGTGTGGTGTGTTCTCCCTGTGTCTGCGTGGGTTTCCTCCGGGTGACTGTCTGTGAGGAGTGTGGTGTGTTCTCCCTGTGTCTGCGTGGGTTTCCTCCGGGTGACTGTCTGTGAGGAGTGTGGTGTGTTCTCTCTGTGTCTGCGTGGGTTTCCTCCGGGTGACTGTCTGTGAGGAGTGTGGTGTGTTCTCTCTGTGTCTGCGTGGGTTTCCTCCGGGTGACTGTCTGTGAGGAGTGTGGTGTGTTCTCTCTGTGTCTGCGTGGGTTTCTCTGGGTGACTGTCTGTGAGGAGTGTGGTGTGTTCTCTCTGTGTCTGCGTGGGTTTCCTCCGGTGACTGTCTGTGAGGAGTGTGGTGTGTTCTCCCTGTGTCTGCGTGGGTTTCCTCCGGGTGACTGTCTGTGAGGAGTGTGGTGTGTTCTCCCTGTGTCTGTGTGGGTTTCCTCTGGGTGACTGTCTGTGAGGAGTGTGGTGTGTTCTCTCTGTGTCTGCGTGGGTTTCCTCCGGGTGACTGTCTGTGAGGAGTGTGGTGTGTTCTCTCTGTGTCTGCGTGGGTTTCCTCCGGGTGACTGTCTGTGAGGAGTGTGGTGTGTTCTCCCTGTGTCTGCGGTGGGTTTCCTCCGGGTGACTGTCTGTGAGGAGTGTGGTGTGTTCTCCCTGTGTCTGCGTGGGTTTCCTCCGGGTGACTGTCTGTGAGGAGTGTGGTGTGTTCTCTCTGTGTCTGCGTGGGTTTCCTCCGGGTGACTGTCTGTGAGGAGTGTGGTGTGTTCTCCCTGTGTCTGCGTGGGTTTCCTCCGGGTGACTGTCTGTGAGGAGTGTGGTGTGTTCTCCCTGTGTCTGCGTGGGTTTCCTCCGGGTGACTGTCTGTGAGGAGTGTGGTCGTGTTCCTCTCTGTGTCTGCGTGGGTTTCCTCCGGGTGACTGTCTGTGAGGAGTGTGGTGTGTTCTCCCTGTGTCTGCGTGGGTTTCCTCCGGGTGACTGTCTGTGAGGAGTGTGGTGTGTTCTCCCTGTGTCTGCGTGGGTTTCCTCCGGGTGACTGTCTGTGAGGAGTGTGGTGTGTTCTCCCTGTGTCTGTGTGGGTTTCCTCTGGGTGACTGTCTGTGAGGAGTGTGGTGTGTTCTCTCTGTGTCTGCGTGGGTTTCCTCCGGGTGCTCCGGTTTCCTCCCACGCTCCAAAAACACACGTTGGTAGGTGGATTGGCGACTCAAAAGTGTCCGTAGGTGTAAGTGTGTGTCACCCTGTGAAGGACTGGCGCCCCCTCCAGGGTGTGTTCCCACCTTGTGCCCAGTGATTACAAATAGGCTCCGGACCCACCGCTGCCCTGAACTTGATAAGGGTTACGGACACTGAATGAATGCATGAATTATTTTATATTTTACATTAAACTGTTGCATGAAGGTAAATCTACACCCAGAATCTATCGTTTGAGAATGAGAACATGTTTTTATTTCAGAGCAATTCCTCCGTCTCATATTTTTCAGTCTGTTTCAGGACAAGCTCAAAGTAGAAAAAATTAAAAAAAAAGTATTTATTTACATTACAAAATATAAGTCATATTTTTTTTTATTCAATTATTGTTTTTGTTTTTTTGTTTTTTTTGATGAAGCAACAAATCATTATTTGAATCCCTCAGCTATTGATTATGCAATAACCTTTTTTAACTTTAAAATGAATACACAGCCCGACTGAACAGTCACCCAGGTCTACGTTAGTGCAGGCAGCTACTGTGTGCCCTGTACATTTATCTGGATAAAGACTGAATGCCCCTGAAGTCTAAGATGCTGCTGTAAATAATCACCTTAGCCCCCACCCCCTCTCAGAGCTGTAATGTGGAGGGATACGGGAAGTGTTAAAGGCCAGTGCTCGGGAACTCTAATCTCCTCTAAATCAATCGGCTGGAGCTAACTGTTGTACAACGTACAAAAAAAACAGCTTTAAATTCATAGGGTTTTGACTGTAATTTAAATAAACGAAGAGTGTTTTATCATCTGTGGAGCACTGTGTGCATTTTATACTGCGTGCTGTCGTTGTTCTAATGCGTTGCCACCGTAATCTCAGGACATTCACCTGTGTGAAGTGTTGCCATGCGTGTTTAATCTCTTCTTTCTTTGCCTCACGCTGTTCCTTTGTCTTCTGCATTAACACCATTCAGTGAGAGCATTAAAGTGCAGCAGTTCCTCTCTGTTTCTGTTCTGAGGACAAAGGAGTTTGTTTTTTTATTATTCACAAAGTGCTTGGAGGAAAAAGGAAGTGCTGACGCTCGGACGACGAGGGCTTTAACGCCTTGTGTGTCATGAAGGACCAGAGCTGTAATAATCACCAACAAAATCAAACAGAAATGAATAAATAAATGATGCATAAATTAAAACAACTATATTATGGTGTAGAAATAAATCATTTAAATCATTAATAAACAGAAAACAATGTAAAAAATCATTAAAAATCTAATTAAATAGAGGCATAAAATAAATAAATAAATAAAATATAATAAACTCTTTCATGAATATTGCTTGCTACTACATTTCTTTTCTTGTAAAAGTCTCTGGCTTTATCTTTAAAGGTGCATCAGTGAGTCCGCCGGTCTGAGTTACTGTAGTTCACTCCTATTTCAGTAGTAAAGGTGACCCCCAGTGGCCAAACAGGTGAATTACAACAACAATGACAAGCAGTCAGGGGCAGGGTGAAGTTTTCCAAACGTGTTTTCCCCTGCACTAGAGGGCACTAGTGCTGATACTGCTGCGAAATACATTCTGTGTCCTAAATATTTACGTTTTTTTAATTCAGCCACAAAACACAGTCACCTAATGCACCTTTAATCCAAAGTAGTTTTAATTCAGACCCTGAACCTCATTTTTAAAAGGGGTTCACTCACACATTCCACTGCTTGTGGGAGGAAACTAATGTTGTTAATTTAAATATACAATAAACATAAAGTAGCATGCATTATTAATAAAGGGGCAATCTGTGGTTCTTCATTACACTGACACTCAGAGGTCTGCGAGGTCAGAGATTCTGTGACTAAAGCTTTCTGTGTTCTTGTGTTCCCTTGTGTGGCTTGGGGTCATCTTTAACTCCTTGAGTTAATATGTGTGTGAGTGAAACTGTCCACAGGTGTGAGTGTGTGAGTGACTGGGTGAGTGTGTGAGTGACTGGGTGAGTGTGTGAATGACTGGGTGAGTGTGTGAGTGACTGGGTGAGTGTGTGTGACTGGGTGAGTGTGTGAAATTGTTCACAGGTGTGAGTGTGTGAGTGACTGGGTGAGTGAGTGAGTGACTGGGTGAGAGTGTGTGTGACTGGGTGAGTGTGTGTGTGACTGGGTGAGTGTGTGAGTGACTGGGTGAGGGTCCAGTGATTCTGGGTAATCTCTGGACCTCCCACAAACTCTTTGAAGCCATTACAAAAATGTATGAATGCGTGAAGGAATTATATCTATAAAAATTAACAACAAAGACTAAATATCCGCTGTTTTAAATATTGTTTGATAATATTTTTCTATGGTATCATAACTGACTGTACCTTTAATATCCCGTTTCTTTCAGCGGTGGGTGTTTCTGTTCGACCCCGGAACCTTAGTTGCGGGGCGGGGCGGGGCGGATTGTTTTGAGCGGTGCGCTCTCAGAGACTCCACCGCTGGTGGAAAACCGCTAATGTCGCTAACTTAAGAATAATAACCTATTGAAATAAAATAAACGTATTTGCTCCTCTGAGAGGAGCTGGAATCATGGCGGTTCCGATGGAGACGCAGCTGCAGAGCATTTTCGAGGAAGTTGTGGTGGGTTTTTTTGCCTTTTGGAAGTGTTTTTGGGTAAAAAACAAAATGCTAACGGAATTAGCACATTATGCTAAAGGGCTTTGTTTCATTTGTTGTTTATTTGAACCTGCAGCGTTCTTAGTCCGTCTAAGCACACAAGCACTTTGCAGCTCTATAAGTTACAGACTGTAGTCGATTTGTTGCTGTGCTGATGTTTATTCAAATGTCCTTTAATGTCCATATATGCATATGTTATTAAGTGTGTGCAGTACATAGGAATGTTGTACTGTTCTGGGTTTCCACATATGATTTTTGTCTGTGTCTCTGTGAATGGAGAGTAAGGTTCCTGAGGGAGCACGAAGCTATAACTCAGTCTCACTCCCAGAGCAGAGAGAGAGAGAGAGAGATAATGTAAACAAGAGCTTTACTATTGCCTTATATGGATAGACAGGAAAAACCTACATAAGTGAGGAGTGTAGGACTGAGGGGGGAGAGACTACAGAGTGTAGGTTTGTATCTGGCAACCTTCCCCCTGTTCCTCAGCGCTCAGGACCCCCACAGAGCAGGTGTGATGTGGTGGTGGATCATTCTCAGCGCTGCAGTGACACTGACGTGGTGGTGGTGTGTTAGTGTGTGTTGTGCTGGTGTAGAGTGGATCAGACACAGCAGTGCTGCTGGAGTTTTTAAACCCTGTGTCCACTCTCTGTCCACTCTGTGAGACACTCCTCCCTCGTTGGTCCACCTTGTAGATGTAGAGTCAGAGACAGTAGCTCATCTGTCGCTGCACAGTGTGTGTCGCTCGTCCTCTAGTCCTTCATCAGTGACACAGGACGCTGTCGGCTGGATGTTTTCGGTCGGTGGACTGTTCTCAGTCCAGACACTGAGGGGTTAAAAAACTCCAGTTAACCTAAACAATGTGTTTCACACCGATATCTTGTTTTAAAACCACCTCAGACGTCAAGCAACGACTTAATAACCATGTGTTCTGTGTGTGCTTTGTTTTCCTCTCTCTCTGGAAACAGAAAACGGAGATCATAGACGAGGCTTTCGCTGGGTAAGTCATACAATGAGTGTCATGAAGCTGTGTATCAGCAGTGGAACCCTGCTAATCTAATGCTCCCTCCGTCCTGTGGGTGATGATACGTGTCTTGGGTGTGTCTCTGTGGCTGTAGGATGTTTATGGACACCCCTGAAGATGAGAGGACAAAGCTCATCAGCTGTTTAGGAGCTTTCAGGCAGTACTGGAGCACTCTTCCTCAGGTTTGTGTTGAGACAGTCTAACACCCGCTCTCATTTCTTATTTTTACGCCTACACCTAGTTATCTAGTGGTTAAATCTCCCCCTACGACACGGGGCGACCCTTCAAGACTCTCATACATCATCAGAACACAAATAAAACAGATTCCCAGGTGACTAGCGCCGCTCTGTAGCAGCTCTGCACCAGTCTGCAGTGATATCAGAGGAGCTGCTGGACTTTAGTTACATTTAGAGCCTCATTCTCCTTCAGAAGAGTTCCACAATCAGAGATTACCCCCCTCTCCTCACTCTTCTGTGACATGGAGCTCAGCTCAGATTCTCCTTCAAACCTTCAGTTCCACCTTAAATGATGTAATAGGAATGTAATGTCTTCACCATTTAAGGTGGAACTGGAGATTTACAGCTAACTCCAGAGACGTCGGCTGTTTTCTGCTCGTTCTGAAGAGAAGGCCATAATCCACTGAAACTACATTAAACTCAGAGAATACACTGGGGGTCATAGAGTTTAAAGGAGGAAACACTGCCCCCTGTGGGTGTCTTTGGGCGCTGCGCAGCGTCTCGCCGGAGATTCACAAGGCGTCAGAACCCACCGCTTGGAGCGTGACTCTGATAAATCAGTTTGAGGAGCCATGTCACCCTCACACTTCACTCTTCCCCTCTCCCCCAACAAGTCCTGAGACCCCCACCACTAGGGGCAACAGAGGGATATGCTTAAGTAGTATGAGCAAAGGATAAAACCGGATTGAGCCTATGTCTCACTGATTTCCGTCCCTTTAAGAATGGGTCTCCAGGCAGATAATAGACAGGAACATGAAAATGAAGTGTGTGTTTCCGTGTGTGTTTCTGCAGGACTCTCACGAGCAGTGTGTTCAGTGGATTGTGAGGTTTATTCACAGTCAGCACAGCCCCAAGAGAATCTCCTTCCTCTACGACTGTCTGGCCATGGCTGTGGAGACCAGCCTCCTGCCGCCTCGGTACGCTCTCTTTCACACATCTTTTACACCTGTAGCAAATGAGCACACACCAGGGGTGTTAACAATGCGCCTGTTCCTTTAAATGATAATGAGCCGCTCGCTGTTCACCCCGACCCCGAGCGCACAGCAGTGAGGAGCGAGGAGCAGAAGCTCTGGTTTTTAGCCGTTTTCACTCTGTTCTCTTTCTTCTCCGTTTTTACTCAGTGCTCTTATTTCTCCGTTTTTACTCAGTGCTCTTATTTCTCCGTTTTTACTCAGTGCTCTTATTTCTCCGTTTTTACTCAGTGCTCTTATTTCTCCGTTTTTACTCAGTGCTCTTATTACTCCGTTTTCACTCTGTTCCCTTTCTTCTCCGTTTTCACTCAGTGCTCTTATTTCTCCGTTTTCACTCAGTGCTCTTATTTCTCCGTTTTTACTCAGTGCTCTTATTTCTCCGTTTTTACTCTGTTCTCTTTGTTCTCCGTTTTTACTCAGTGCTCTTATTTCTCCGCGCTCGTTGAGTCTGTTTTGCTGAGTTTAACCTCGTCTTTGCGCTCTCACATAAACACGGGTCCAGCGCTGTGATTGGACAGACTCAGACGAGGGGGCGGGGCCATTCTAAAGTCTCTGCACTTGACGTCAGAAGCGGAGCAGAATCAGAACGACTCGTTTTGTCCGGTGTTTTCAGACTTAGGCAGCGCACACTGGGAACAGAACTGACTGGGGGGGGTCTTGTTTCACAGTGTGTGGGTTGGTGGGCTCCAGATTCACACATTAATGAACATTATTAATGAACAGTTGAGGTTTTTCTTGCCCCAGTTCTCGTCTTGACGTTGTGTGTTTAATGAGGTCAACCCTGACTCGGCTCAGTGCGGTCTTTGTTTATTTCAGATGTTTTTACAGCTGTAAACTGTGAATACTCCGGTCTCTGTGTTTGTACAGGATGGTGTGTCAGGCGCTGATTAATTCTGAATCTCTGGAGTGGGATCGGACTCAGCTCTGGGCTCTGACTTTTAAACTCATCCGGAAGATCATTGGTGGAGTGGATTATAAGGTATATTTCCTTTCAGTTAAAATGCTGTAAAGTGTGTTATTATGAGTCGGAGTAACAGTGTAAAACCGTTCCTGTGGCAGGGTGTGAGAGACCTGCTCAAGTTCTTTCTGGATAAAATTCAGAACATCCCCAACCTGGTCAGCTCTGCTGTGGTGCATCAGCTCCTGCCGGCGAGAGAGGTGCGTCTCACCCCGGCGACGGGCCTTAGCTTCATGTCGTTTGATCAGTTAAATATATGAATTTCTGCTTAATTATGCTGTTGATACTTCAGTCCTCAGTGTGTGTGAGCACCTGGTTAAGTCCCATGTTGTGTTGACTGTTCTGAGTGGAAATATGTGCACGTTATTGATTTTGAAGGTGGTGGAGTACATCCTGGATAGAAACGCCTGTCTCCTTCCGGCTTATTTTGCTGTGAATGAAATCCGGAAACACTACCCAGAAGGACAGCTCTCACACTGGGTACAGTACTCACACACACACACACACACACCATTTCAGAAAGAGTTTTTATTGTTTTATTAGGGGGCAATATTTGTTAAAGGAAATATTGGAAACGGGGAAGTATTCGACTGAAAGTTACTCTATGCTTCATTTAGTTTTCTAGCAACTGGCCACAAAAAATCTGCAAAGAACTGAAAGCATTATGACATCAACTTCCTGGCTTTGTCAATATTAACATTCATTCATTCATTCATTCATTATCTGTAACCCTTATCCAGTTCAGGGTGGTGGTGGGTCCAGAGCCTACCTGGACTCATTGGGCGCAAGGCGGGAATACACCCTGGAGGGGGCGCCAGTCCTTCACAGGGCAACACACACACTCACATTCACTCACACACTCACAACTACGGACACTTTTCAGTCGCCAATCCGGCTACTAACGTGTGTTTTTGGACTGTGGGAGGAAACCAGAGCACCCGGAGGAAACCCACGCAGACACAGGGAGAACACACCACACTCCTCACAGACAGTCACCCGGAGGAAACCCACGCAGACACAGGGAGAACACACCACACTCCTCACAGACAGTCACCCGGAGGAAACCCACGCAGACACAGAGAGAACACACCACACTCCTCACAGACAGTCACCCGGAGGAAACCCACGCAGACACAGGGAGAACACACCACACTCCTCACAGACAGTCACCCGGAGGAAACCCACGCAGACACATAGAGAACACACCACACTCCTCACAGACAGTCACCCGGAGGAAACCCACGCAGACACATAGAGAACACACCACACTCCTCACAGACAGTCACCCGGAGGAAACCCACGCAGACACAGGGAGAACACACCACACTCCTCACAGACAGTCACCCGGAGGAAACCCACGCAGACACAGGGAGAACACACCACACTCCTCACAGACAGTCACCCGGAGGAAACCCACGCAGACACAGGGAGAACACACCACACTCCTCACAGACAGTCACCCGGAGGAAACCCACGCAGACACAGGGAGACCACACCACACTCCTCACAGACAGTCACCCGGAGGAAACCCACGCAGACACAGGGAGAACACACCACACTCCTCACAGACAGTCACCCGGAGGAAACCCACGCAGACACAGAGAGAACACACCACACTCCTCCCAGACAGTCGCCCGGAGGAAACCCACGCAGACACAGGGAGAACACACCACACTCCTCACAGACAGTCACCCGGAGGAAACCAATTTCAAGAGTTATATTGTTATATATCCTTTTTCCTCCACAGCTTCTGGGCAGTTTGATCTCAGACTTTGTGGACAGCTTCCGTCCCACCGCGAGGATCAACTCCATTTGTGGTGAGACTTTTATTTCTGAAAAACAATGACTGCACTAAAGCAAAGCTTCTCGAGTTTCAGTTCAAAATCATCAGAGTTCTGAACGTCTTAAAGTGCAACACCAGCAGCTTTTTAGCCCCTTTTCAAACCTTATCAGTGTTTTACTCAACTTACTTCCCACCTCTGAGTGACTGTGTGGAACTCAATTAATCAGATTGTAATGTGTGTGTGTGTGTGAATGTCAGGTCGCTGCAGTCTGCTCCCTGTGGTGAATAACTCCGGAGCGATCTGTAACTCCTGGAAGCTGGATCCCTCCACTCTCCGTTTCCCTCTGAGAGGGATGCTGCCCTACGATAAGGTGAAACCCTGCTCATCTGCTTTCAGATGGAGACTCCGGTTCAGCAGCTCTGCATCAGCTCAGTCTCAACACCTCAGTCACTACAAGTAGTAGTCGATCTGAGGTCTATTAGCTGCTGTGGTCTTTTCTCACAGTGTCCTGAGTGGTATCTTTAGGTTCTCTGGCCTAATTAACAATGCAAATGATTACAACAGCTTAACGACCCCGAGTGACGCAGGCAGATCCAGGTCATAAGGTCCGTATTGGGTTGGTGCGTCATCCCTCAGTCGACGCGCTGCTCTGCCGTACCCTTTTATTGACTCTAGAAGGCGACAGATTCCTCTTGTGGGTGTGATCTGTTCTTTTAGTCTATCTCTTGTCCTCTTCTCCATTTCCTAGTTTTTCTTCTCTACTTGTCCTCTTTTTCTTTGTCCCTGTCCTCTCCTACCATCAGTGTCTCCTTTTTCTTTCTGCAGATACTTCTAAAAGAAACATGTCCCTTCTGACACGCCACAGTCGTTTGTTTTCCTCGTTTTGTCTTCCCTTCCCTCCTTCCCTCTCTCTCCTGCCATCCTTCACTTCTTTCTCTTTCTCTTTCTCTCTCAGTCCCTGTCCTGTCTGTAATGTGTCGTAAATCATTTTAATAACACAGAAAATCTTGGCTACATTTGCGACTACAAATTTTCAGTTCTCTTTGAAAATGACCGGTCGTCTGTTGCTCTGGTGCCCCCTGGTGTGAAGGAGGGCTTTGTATAAAGCTTTGTAACTCTGGAAATGTGAAGCCCAATTTATACTTCTGCGTCTAACGGCTGTGATTGGTCAGTAGTCGGAGGGACATTGTTTATGTTGAACCAAAGAAGTACAGGAACGTGAACGCCTCTCCTCCACACACAGAGATGCAAACAGTTTGTGTATTTATCTCATCTACAGGACCTGTTTGAGCCCCAGACGGGGTTACTGCGATATGTACTGGAGCAGCCCTACTCCAGAGACATGGTCTGCAACATGCTTGGCCTCAACAAACAGGTACCACCCCTCTCTCTCTCTCTCTCTCTCACACTCTCCCCTTTTTCTCCCTCCCCATCTTTATTCATAGTTTCTTCCACTTTCTCTCCTTCTCACCTTTACCCTGTACCCCCGCCCCCTCACTCCACTCCCCAGTCTCTCTGCCTCTACGTTCCTGCACCTCTGTGTATCTGTCTCTCCTTCCCTTCTTTCTCTCCCTCTCCTCTGATCCCCGAGAAAGACGGAGGCAGCTTTGGAGAGGGAGAGAAAGAAGAGAGAAGAGAAGTAAGAGCATATAAAGGTGAAGAGAGAGACAGAGGGCAGCGGCGGGTTTATAAAAGCCGAGCAGAAGCAGGTGATCTCAGTGTAAAGTGAATGACGGTGGGGTTGGACGGGTGGGGGGCTATGTGTGGGTTGCATTGCTTTGTTTTCTGCAAGGCCAGGCTCCAGTAAACTCCCCGCCACTCCAGCACACCTCCCAAAACGTTGCCACCTTCTCGCTTGGCTGAGCTAAAACCTCTCTCTCTCTCTCTCTCTCTCTCTCTCTCTCTTTCTGGAATTAGGGGGTGGGCGGGGCTTCTAGCTGTCTGTCTGTTCCTGAGTTGTTGTTTTTTTTTTCCCCTGGCCAATGGCATGCTCTCTTTCACTCTGCTGTCTCAGGGAGTATAGCCCCGCCTCTCTCTGATACATGTCTGTTTGGGGGGGTGTGGTTTGGCTTGACTGACGAGGGTACTTGGAGCTGGCCTCCTAGTCACTGTTATTTGTCTTCTTTTTTTTCTTCCTTTATTTTTGTTCTGTCCTGTCTTACCCCGCCCACCTTGCGCCAATGCTCTAGACCCTGAACATTGCTCAGGTATGTTCACAAATCTTACTGTTGTATTGTGACTAACCAAGACTTCTATGGAATTTCTCCATAGTCCAGACTGATTTTGATTTTTCTTTATCTAATTTATGGCAACACACACACATACACACACACACACACACACACACACACATACATTTACGTACACTCAAATGGAATGGAATCATCTATATAACGCTTGATATAACTGCTGCACCCACAGTCCTTTAGAGCAGGGGATGTCCTATGGGGCTTTTCCACCGCGGGTGTCTGACTGCGCTCGACACGGCTCTGCTCGCTTTTTCCACTGGAGCAGGTTACCCGTCTCTAAAGGGAATGGCTGGCTTTGAAAACCACGACAACAGCAGCGGTAAAGTTAGGCGCTAGTTAGTTTTGCTCATTGCGCTTTCGGCTTTCACTGGAAATTATCCAAAGAGCGTATACACCTCCTCAAAACAAGGTACGAGCTGCCGTTCTGTGTCCAATAAACATAAATGTGAGAGCTCCTCCACGTCGAGAGGCCTCCTGGACGCCGTCCTAGTGAGGTGTTCCGTGCATGTCCAACGGGGAGGATGCCCCGGGGTAGTTTGTGCTGGATTTGAACGAACGCTGCATTTCCTGGTAATAGATGGGTCTCTCTGGCCAATCAGCGCTCTGCAGGGTTTACACCTCACCATCTAGCACCAACACGGCTCACCAGATTTGGCCATTGGAGAAGTAAAAGAGCCGAGCCGAGTCGTGTAGGTTCCGTGCAGGTTCCATGAATGTACTGTTTGTTTGTGGTGGGCGAAAGGACAATAAAAACACAGTTACGTACAAAATAAAACGACTTTACGTACGCTATGACTGCTGTGAATGATTTAAATACAAATATAAAATGAAATACATGTGGTATTATAATAGCTTTGGTCTTCGCTTGTCTTCATTTCGACCCCCTGCTTTAGGAAAAGCCTTTCAGACACTTCCTTGAACCTGAAAAGCTCTGCTAATTAGTTCCTCACCCTGTTGAACCAGGTCTTTTTCTTGCTTCCTAAAAGCACCGAAGCTTGCCCAGCCAAGTCCAGGCCTTAATTCTGGGTCTTTCTAATTAAGACACGTTGTTGTCCTCAAACATGTTCAAACGCCTGGCCTTAAACACCCCTTTCTGAAGGGGGGGGGGGGGGGGTAGTTGTTTACCATTGGCATGTTCCCACTGCACGGTTCCCACTCGACACCACTGTTTTTTTCACTTGTCCCTGTTCAGTCCAAAAGCAACACAACGAGTAAACAGCTGGTGGTGTTGTGGTTTTCAAAGCCTGCGGTTCCTGTTAGAGATGCGGTTTTGTGACATCACTGGCTCCATTTTGCTAGTGGAAACGTGACCATCTAAAGCGAGCCGAGTCGTGCTGATCACACGCGGTGGAAAAGCACCGTAAAACAGACCCCAGGTTCACTTCATGAAATCCAGCTCATTTAGTGCTCTGTGTGGTCCAAGAGAAGCACAAGCTGTTATTTTCTTACTTGATACTTCAATTTTTATAAAATTCAGTTTAATTTAACGGTTGCCCAGTGGCCCTGCGTTCTGAGTGTTTTAAGAGAGCACAAGCACAGTTGGTTTCGCTCTCTGGGTTGGTGTGATGGCCCTCTGCCTCCTATCATCATCACAGAGCAGTGTGGCTGATGTCACAGACCTGGGCAGCTCTCCTCTGACGTGATGTGTTGTCCACTGGTACTGCGTTAGCAGCAGTGCAAAAAGAAGTGGTGGCTGACATCACGTCTCTCGAAGGAAACGAGTGCTCGTCCTCAACCTTCCTGTTGGGGGCAGCGTGTGTGACAATGAATATAAAAGTAATGACAGTAGTTTAAAGAGAATCAGCCAAAACATGTCAGGAAATTAGGAACTACTTTACCTTAAAATCACTTAGATGTAACAGAATAGAGGCTCCACTCAAACTTTTGAAGGAACATGGCTTCCATTCCAGCAGAAATACGGTCAGTCTGGCCAAACAGACCCTGGAAAACTACTCCCAACACTGTTTATCTCACAGACACTTAAGTTCACCTCACATGGACCACGCCCCGAAACGTGCGCCCAGTCCCCTGCATGTCAGCCGCGAGGGGAAGCTGCAGTGTATCTGTGAAGCCAGGACACAGCCCCTTATTAAAGGGGTGGGGATTTAGAGACGTTTATATTGTTTGTGTTAAACAAGTTGGTTTTCAGAACCCTCACTAGTTCCACTTTATTTTCATGGTCCTCTGTAGCTCATTGAACCCTCTGAGGTTGAAGAACACACCGGCGCGTCAACAACCATTTGCGATGTTTCTATTAATTTTATAAATTAATGAATTTCAGAAAATTGAGAAAATGTCCTTAGACCCCAAAGGGTTAAACAAAACACAAGCTCAGGTTGAAGCTCGGAGACACACTGTTCACTGAGGTTATCAATAACTTCGGGGTACTTTTGGGTTGGAACGATACGGGCCAAATTTATATCACGATAAATTTCAAAATTTCATTCGATTATGATATAATTCTGATATCGATATAAGCAAAGTAAAAGACACAGAAAACCTGCCAAGGACAAACAAGAAACACGACGTCACCGTCAATCATAAACCTCTTGGTTTTGTCAGTATTAACGTTTTTAAACAATCTTTAAACTGATGACAGCGCCCTCTAATGACCGGCCGCCAGTGACAGACGCTGTAAGTAACGTGAACTGAAATATTGAAAATTGTTTTAAAAATCATATACTTTGTTATTGAAACGTTTTATATTGCGATATACAGGAGGTCCTCGGGTTACGGCAGTCCCAAGTTATGATGTTTCGTGATTACGACGCATCTCCCATTTACTGTATAAAGCCTTGTTTCGACTTAAGTGGTTTTGCGTCGTAAACGTCGTAACGTGAACTTCATGTGTGGTGTGTGCGGCGCGGTGGAAGAATACACGGTTACGCGGCTCGGGACCGAGGAGGATAGGTGTTAGGATAGGATAAGTGCTTACAGTATGTTATTTACGTACAGTATTTACGTATGTTCCGACTTACACCGAAAATCGGTTTACGACGTGACGTAGGAACGGATCAACGTCGTAACGTGAACTTCGTGTGTGGTGTGCGCGGCGGAAGAATACACGGTTATGCGGCCCGGGACCGAGGAGGATATGTGTTGGGATAGGATAAGTGCTTACAGTATGTTATTTACGTACAGTATTTACGTACGATCTGACTTACACCGAAAATCGGTTTACGACGTGACGTAGGAACGGATCAACGTCGTAACGTGAACTTCGTGTGTGGTGTGCGCGGCGGAAGAATACATGGTTACGCGGCTCGGGACCGAGGAGGATAGGTGTTGGGATAGGATAAGTGCTTACAGTATGTTATTTACGTACAGTATTTACTTATGTTCCGACTTACACCGAAAATAGGTTTACGACGTGACGTAGGAACAGATCAACGTCGTAACGTGAACTTCATGTGTGGTGTGCACGGCGGAAGAATACACGGTTACGCGGCTCGGGACCGAGGAGGATAGGTGTTAGAATAGGATAAGTGCTTACAGTATGTTATTTACGTACAGCATTTACTTATGTTCCGACTTACACCGAAAATCGGTTTAAGACGCGACGTAGGAACGGATCAACGTCATAAGTCGAGGACCCCCTTTATGTATATATATATTGAATTGTTTTCGAGCCCTATTTTTAAGAGACTTTATTACTCATACGTTTAATAAATGTAGGTTTTGCGCGTCCACAGAAAATAATCGCTACGCATACGCAAGGTGCAGTACACTGCTAAACGGTAGGGGGCAGTGCAGGCGTTTTGAAGAAGGCTTAGAGTCAAATCTACAATTTCCCACGTCTTTATCTGGTCTGCCCTCTAGTGGTCACCTCCAGTTACAAGTTGCGAATGCATAGCTATCACCAAGTATATCTCTACCCTTCGGCAGCACACAGAAAACTGAGAGGGCGGTCTTGTTTCACAGTGTGCGAGTTGGTGGGCTCCGGATTCAGAGTGCAGTTGTATTTAAATAGCCCTTCATGTCTGTCTTTGGGTTTAAAGGTGAGTGCGTGGGTGCCCTGTGAAGCGGGATATAATCAAACACAGCAGAAGTGGACCATCAAAATAAAGTGAAACCAAGTCTGTCAGATACACGCTCCATTGGTTTGGAATATTTCTAAAATCTCAAATATTCCTGCTTCGTTTACATTGTTTTACCCCTTCTCAACAGCAGAGGGCAGGGATTCACTGGAAAAGCACTACTTCCCGCTGAAGCCAGGCTCTAGTAAACAGCCTATGGTGGAAGTGTGCTCGTTCTGTGTTTAAAATAGCAGCAATTTCTCAATAAATCATCAGGCGACTGATGTCTGAAGGTGGCTACGTCAAGCACAGGCAGGGAGTTGGGGATATGTTGCAGCTTTCCCTGCAGTCAGGGCCTCTGTGTGCATTTGTGCAGTCGTTTGCCATGCTCTTGTGTGTGTGTGTGTAGTGAACTCCCCTGCACTGTTGTGTTTCGTGTGTGTCGTGGCCCTGTTATCTCAGCTCTGGTTGCTGTTCAGTGGCTTGTGAGGTGTTTATTTGCTGTGAGAACGTTAGGCTGTGTGTTTGACTCTAGTCGTGTCCTGTGTATTTTTTAAAGTCTTGGTTTGGCCTGATGTCAGATTTACCCGAGTCTCCCCTGTCACTCAAAGCATAGGAGCTCAGCCGTGACGTGTTTGAGCGAACTCCACGGTTGCACTGGCCTCAAATTGTGGCGTATTCTGACGTAGACCTGATTAATGATGGGGTTTCAGTCACTGGCACAGTGTAATCTACACCACCGGCCCGAAGTGCAGTCTCACACACTAGTATTCTACACTCGCTGTCCATTATCTCACTCCGCTCACCACTCAGGAGCACTCTGTAGCTCTACACGTACAGACTGGAGGCCACCTGTGGCTCTGCATACTTTACTACCCCTGAACTCCAGCAGCTACTGCTGTGTCTGATCCACTCACACACCACCACCACGTCAGTGTCACTGCAGCGCTGAGAATGATCCACCACCACATCACACCTGCTCTGTGGGGGTCCTGAGCGCTGAGGAACAGGGGGAGAGGAGGGTGATGAAGTATGCAGAGCCACAGATGGACTACAGTGCGTGTGTGTGTAAACACTCCTGAGGGAGGTATGGGCTCCGGGGGACATCGGTGTAAATCTGATCTTGTAACTGAACCATTGCTTTAGTGCGGAACAGTAATGAGATGTTATACTCCCTCACACAAATCAGGTGTGTGTGTGTGTGTGTGTGTGTGTGTGTGTGATTTCTGTATTTTGTGAAAGACAGTGAGTTATGTCTGTTCTTGGCTTCACTTTAAATATATATTTATATATTTACAGTTTTATACTTTAATAATCTTCTGATTCCTGTTATTATCCCATTACTGTTTTATCATTAATTATAAAGCGCTGAGACGGATCAGTATTCTCACTGTTACCTGAATATACAGTGTTTCTGATTATTTTTATCAAACAGAAAAGTCTCAATGTGTTTTTAATTCACATTTAAAAACAGTTATGACTTGAGTTGAGAGGTTGCCCATGCATAAGAGTGTCTGTCCTGTGGGTCTCTCTCCCTCTCTCTCTGTCTCTGTCTCTTTCTCTCTGTCTCTCTCTCCCTCACTCTCTGTCTCTCTCTCTCTCTCTCCCTCACTCTGTCTCTCTCCCTCACTCTCTCTCTCTCCCTCTCTCTCTGTCTCTGTCTCTTTCTCTCTGTCTCTCTCTCCCTCACTCTGTCTCTCTCCCTCACTCTCTCTCTCTGTCTCTGTCTCTTTCTCTGTCTCTTTCTGTCTCTGTCTCTTTCTCTCTGTCTCTGTCTCTTTCTCTCTCTCTCTCTCTGTCTCTCTCTCCCTCACTCTGTCTCTCTCTCTCTCTCTCTCTCTCTCCCCCCCTCTCTCTCTCTCTCTCTGTCTCTCTCTCTCTGTGTCTCTCACCCCTCGGGGTGTTTGTAGCATAAGCAGCGCTGCCCGGTGCTGGAGGAGCAGCTGGTGGACCTGGTGGTCTACGCCATGGAGCGCTCGGAGACAGAGGAGCAGTTTGACGATGGAGGGACCAGCCAGCTGCTGTGGCAACATCTGTCCAGTCAGCTCATCTTCTTCGTCCTCTTCCAGTTCGCCAGCTTCCCGCACATGGTGCTCTCTCTCCATCAGAAGGTGCTGCACAGGGTGGACACACACACACACACACACACACACACACACACACAAACAGTTTCATGACCTGCTTCATCCAATACTTTAGTGAGCTTATCACATTTCCCCTGGTGCGGCTGCCATCAGATCCTCACAGGGATGTTCCAGTGAAGAGGAACGCGGTCCTGATTAACGCTTATTAAGGCTTTATTACAGGACTGTAGTGTGTGGTGTAATAAACGGTCCAGTTCCCCCACTTTATCAAATATGGCTGATCTAATTTGCTCCATTTGCATATTTATGACTTTTATAAAGTGTAGGGCCGCCTCCGTAGAACGTTTCCCTCTGAGAAGTGATTAGTCCGTCTCTGCTTTCATTCACCTCCACTTTGTCCTTTTCACTCTGAGCCCGTGCCTCAGTGACACACACACACTCACACACACGTGTACCATTAGTCCCACGAAACACACACCCCCACACACAGACTGCCCACTCCACCAGGATGCGTCAGGTACCGATTTACACACACACACACACACACACACACACACACACACAGGCCCAGATTGTCTTCAGAACACACAGCTTGGTGAGGTACATGGACACGTGTGTGTGTGTGTGTGTGTGTTTAAATGTCCATGGACAAGTACCAAACGTTTGTTCTCCTGCACAAACCCACACACAGACACACACTCTCTCACTCTCTCTCTCTCTCTGTGTCTCTCTATTGTTCTCTCTCTATCGCTCTCTCTGTCTTCCCCTCTATTGCTCACTCTCTCTCTCTCTCTCTCTGTCTCTCTCTCGCTGTCTGTGTCTCTGTTTCTCTCTCTCTGTGTCTCTCTTTTTCTCTCTGTCTATGTCTGTCTCTTTCTCTCTCTCACTCTCTCTCTCACACACACACA
>NW_027100952.1:107507-122507 GCF_029633855.1 Hoplias malabaricus
TCTCTCTCTCTCTCTCTCTCTCTCCTTACCTGTCTCCCTATCTATCTTTTCTCTTTTCTCTAAACCTCCTTTTCTCTCCTCTTCTCTTTCTCTCTCCTTACCTGTCTCCCTCTTCTGTCCTCTTCTTCTCTCTCTCTCTCTCTCTCTCCTTACCTGTCTCCCTCTTCTTTTCTGTCCTCTTCTTATCTCTCTCTCTCTCTCTCTCTCTCTCTCTCCCCTTACCTGTCTCCCTCTTCTTTTCTGTCCTCTTCTTCTCTCTCTCTCTCTCCTTACCTGTCTCCCTATCTATCTGTCTCCCCCTCTTCTTTTCTCTCCTCTTCTCTCTCTCTTCTTATCTGTCTCCCCATCTTCTTATCTCTCCTCTTCTTATCTCTCTCTCTTCTTATCTGTCTCCCCATCTTCTTTTCTCTCTCTCTTCTTATCTGTCTCCCCATCTTCTTATCTCTCCTCTTCTTATCTCTCTCTCTTCTTATCTGTCTCCCCATCTTCTTATCTCTCTCTCTCTCTCTCTCTGGAACTCCTGTACATTCAGGAGGAGATGTGCCCCGTAAATAAATAGCAGAGCTGTAAGACATGGGCACTTTGTGTGCACCGTACCCCAAACTCATCCCCTTTTCTCATTTCTGTCTCAGTCTGATCCACAGCATTGCCACGAGGGTCATTAAACTGGCCAGTGCCAAGTCCAGCGTCGCCCTGGCCCCCGCCCTAGTGGAGACCTACAGCCGTCTGCTGGTCTACATGGAGATCGAGTCCCTGGGGATTAAAGGCTTCATCAGTAAGACTGCACATGACCATGGGTTTATTTATTCTTTTAAATATGTTTTATAAATATTCATAAATTAGTCATTTAAATACTTTCTGAAACATATTTTGTAATTTATTGATCCTAAAATTGAGTTTCTGTGGTAATTCAAACACTTACAGACGATATAAACACATCAAACGGCAGTGGTTTTGTCCTCAAACGTATCGTTCACCATTAAAGGCTAAGCAGCAGCTCTATGAAAGTGTCAAACAAATAAATACAGTGGAGTTTGAGTTCCTAACTTGTGTTTATTGATAGTCAGAAAACATGTTATTTCTTACTAATTGAAGGAATAAGGTTTAAAAGACCGTTGGTCCCCCCCCCCCAACGGTGTTGGGAAACTCTAATAGGCGTCTTGCCTGTGACGTAGATGGTGGACAACAACTCTAGAAGCTGCACTTAATTTAATGCAAAATGAGGAAAAGGTGTGTTGTTTTTGGCTGCAATCATTCAATGTACAGTGGGACATCTGTGAACAAATGGCCCAAAGATCCCAAAATATCCAGAAAATGGACTACATTTGTCCACTTTAAACGGACACTTTGGAAAGGACCATCCGCTCACTCCGTTATCTGTAGCTCATTTCACTGGCGCTTTTCCAACAATATGGGCATGTAAGGACACCAACGAAAGGTGTTCAAGAGCCTCTGTAACATGGAGGTAAACAGGGTAAGGACACTCACTTCGCCTGTTTTAGTTGGTGTTAGTTAACGTTAGCTTGACTCGCTAAACTCGGTGTCTCAGATTATACTCGGCTACGTAGCTGCATTACGGAGGTTTATAGTGTCGGAAGAATTCGAGTTCGACTTCGATCACATTTACAAGAATAACGGTACCTCTACATTTGAGTTTAGCTTATTGCTAGGCTATTGTCATGAATAATGTTGGTTATTTAGCTAGATACTGTCATAACAGTCGGTCATAACGGTGTTTTACCGCGGCGTTATTCAGCTGTTGTCCACCAGTGACGTCACGGTCGCGTTCAAGAATTTCCGTAGCGAGCTCGGGTTTTTCCGTCAATTTAATAAAATTGTCAGTTTTAAAGCAAATTAAGCTGCTATTTTCATTTTAATTCATACTTATATCTGTCAGTGACTACAATAATGTGGAATATTCATGGAGGTCCATTAAGTGGTGCTTAGCCTTTAAGACGCTGATTCTAAACGTAAACGAATGAGAGAACAGCGTTTGCCCACAATCGTAGACTTTATCTTGAATGTGTGTTTACACTGGGGCTTTCCTTTGTTCTTCGTTTCTCCTGTGTCGGCAAAGCAGCTTCCATCAGCTTTACAGCGCCACCCCCAGCTCAGGTGAAGAAGTGCGCAGATGTGAACACACACTGCCCAGATCTGTCACATCAGCAGAGAGACACCCGCAGTACTCAGTACAGTGTGCAGAGATGTGGTGCTACCAACCCAGAGAGAACGAGGCCGGCTGGGCGCTCTCTAGCGCCCCCTACCTCAGTTTATTTCAGTGGGCTTCAGATCCCTACATTAATGTGGATGTGCACCAAACAAGTGTTTTTTTGGGATATGTGCCCTTTAATTTAATCTTTTTCTTTTTTTTCTGCAGCAGCATTTCACCAAACTCATCCAGCTGTTTTAACATCTGTCTGTGTTTTTCTCTCATTCTCACTTCCCCTCCATATCATCCCCCACTCCCTATTCTCCTTTCATTTCTTCTCTCTCTCTCTCCTTACCTGTCTCCCCATCTATCCGTCTCCCCCTCTTCTCTCCTCTTCTTCTCTCTCTCTCTCTCTCTCTCTCTCTCTCTCTCTCTCTCTCCTTAACTGTCTCCCCCTCTTCTCTTATCTCTCTCTCTCTCTCTCTCTCTCCTTACCTATCTCCCATCTATCTGTCTCCCCCTCTTCTCTCCTCTTCTTATCTCTCTCTCTCCTTAACTGTCTCCCCCTCTTCTCTTATCTCTCTCTCTCTCTCTCTCTCCTTACCTATCTCCCATCTATCTGTCTCCCCCTCTTTTCTCTCTTCTTCCTATCTCTCTCTCTCTCCTTACCTGTCTCCTCATCTATCTGTCTCCCCCTCTTCTCTTATCTCTCTCTCTCTCTCTCTCTCTCTCTCTCTCTCTCTCTCTCCTTACCTATCTCCCATCTATCTGTCTCCCCCTCTTCTCTTATCTCTCTCTCTCTCTCTCTCCTTACCTATCTCCCATCTATCTGTCTCCCCCTCTTTTCTCTCTTCTTCCTATCTCTCTCTCTCTCTCCCTCTCTCTCTCTCTCTCTCTCTCCTTACCTGTCTCCTCATCTATCTATCTCCCTCTCTCTCTCTCTCCCCATTCCCCCCCCACACTTCATCCCTTCCTCCTCGCTCCTCATTCTTGCCCCCCCCCCCCTCAGGTCAGTTGCTACCAAACGTGTTCAAGTCTCACGCCTGGGGGATTCTCCACACACTCCTGGAGATGTTCAGTTACCGAATGCACCACATCCAGCCGCACTACCGCGTCCAGCTCCTCTCCCACCTCCACTCGCTCGCCGCTGTGCCACAGACCAATCAGAACCAGCTGCACCTCTGGTCAGACCTTCTGCTGGACGAATAGAGAGGGGGAGGAGGGAGGGAGGGCTAAACGTCTGTATTTGATCTGTATTTTGACTGTGTTTACATTGTTTATTTTGGTGTGTGTGTGTGTTTCAGTGTGGAGAGCACAGCTCTGAGGTTAATCACAGCGTTGGGGAGCTCTGAAGTCCAGCCACAGTTCACACGTTTCCTCAGTGACCCCAAAACCGTGCTCTCTGCCGAGTCTGAGGAGCTGAACCGAGCTCTCATCCTCACCCTCGCTCGAGCCACTCACATCACAGGTGAGCCGCCGGGGAGTCACACACTTTAATAAAGTCTTTACAGCTACTTTATTCATGCAGCCTTCTCCACCAAAAGAGCTGCTTCTGTCTGGGTTCATAAGAACCTTGGTACCTCTCTGTGAACCATCAGTTTTAGTGGAAACTGAGGATACTTCACAGAGCACATCACCAGCAGGGGGCGCTGCACAGCGGCAGGAAACAGAAGTGAGAAGATGGCGGCGCGTGTAAACAACCTGTGAGCGTTTACAGACATTTGTTTTTGGAGAAAAGCAAACATGGACCAGCTTTCGGCGCTGAGACCACGTAGAAGACTACACTCGGGGGTGTCGTCATTGCTGCTAGCTCCTGGAACTAGCCACGCCCACAGACGTCCTCACGGCTCATGCCGAAAAACCTGCTGTCCTTTGGTTCTTGCCGCAAACGAACTGTTGCACGAACCGGAACGGCGCCCATTCCACATTGGCCACTAGGTGTCAGTATAAGGGCTGTTTAGTAACGTGAAGAAGAATCAGCGTTAAGAATCATTGCTAATTTACTGGAATAATGAATGATGGTTTATGGTAATTAATACACACGTTCTGTATCACGGGGAACTGAACTGTGGGCCCTCACACACACCCTCGGGAGTTAAGGGGTTAAACCGGGGTTTGGTTTTAAATAACACGGCACCTTCTGTGTGTAGATTTCTTCACAGGTTCCGACTCCATCCAGGGCACGTGGTGTAAGGACATCCTGCAGACCATTATGAACTTCACGCCTCATAACTGGGCTTCTCACACTCTCAGCTGCTTCCCTGCGCCGCTGCAGGTAAAAATAACGATGACCGTGTCATCGCCAGCACCACAAGCTCATTGTTAGCACTGGGGTTTCTTAGAGGAGCTCCAGCTGCTGCACCCAGCCCCGTCCCGGTCATGTGGTCATTAGCTGCTGGGGATGTTTTAAAGCAGGAACCCGTGGGGATCACGAGAGTGGTTCTATGGAGTGATGTACGCTGTGGGCAGGCCTCCTGGGGAGGTGGTGGACGAAGGAGACTACAACACACGCGATTAGCTTAGACCTAGAAGTAATCATCTCTGTCTCAGCCGGTTTCTCCAGAGTTCACAGTGGAACTGGACAGTAGGGGGCGCTTCTGGGTTTAATTAACACAGAAAGGTTTGTGTGCATCACTCTGTATCGGTTGCATTTTAGAAGTTGTTATGGGAAAATCGGTGGTGACCATGTTACGAGATCTACATGGTACAGGTGCTCGGTGTAGTGCTAGGGTACACCACAAAGTGGCACAGTGGTCTACTACACATCCTTAGTGCAGCCCAGGGGCCCTGTAGACAGCGCTCTGTGGCACGTTTGTGGTCCGTGGCCTAGCGGTTCTAACAAGTGCTCTGTAAATTAAATAGGGTTGGGGCTTTCCCTTGGCTCCTGTCGTTGATGGAAACACGGTGCAGGGTGTTGGTCCTTGTCTTCAGTTCGTGCCGTGTGCTGCTTTCAGAGTGAGTTTACCATCGTCTGTAAGTGTTTGGTGGTTGTTTTGTTTATGGAGAGTGGCATCCACTTCCGCCGCCGTATGTTTTCTGCCTCGTAATAAAACCCTATCAGCTGTTTCAGTGTCGTGTGTGTGAGCCCTGGCGTGTGTTTCTGTGCGGTGGCGTGATTCTGACTGACTGCTAAACTCCAGACAAAGCAGAGCTCCCTGGAGAGAGCCGCAACAAAGCACTTTTCTCTCCTCCTGTTTCAAACCAGAAGGCTGTTTTTCAAAACACAAACTGTAATGACTTCATGGCTTTTTTACTGCGCAGTGTTTAACAGAGGTGACGTTTCTGCGCATGATGCTCTGAGATCTTCAGCTAAACTCTGCAGCCTCCTTTTTATTGAGCCGCTCGCTGTTCACCCCGACCCCGAGCGCACAGCAGTGAGGAGCGAGGAGCAGAAGCTCTGGTTTTTAGCCGTTTTCACTCTGTTCTCTTTCTTCTCCGTTTTTACTCAGTGCTCTTATTTCTCCGTTTTTACTCAGTGCTCTTATTTCTCCGTTTTTACTCAGTGCTCTTATTTCTCCGTTTTCACTCAGTGCTCTTATTTCTCCGTTTTCACTCAGTGCTCTTTCTTCTCCGTTTTCACTCAGTGCTCTTATTTCTCCGTTTTTACTCAGTGCTCTTATTTCTCCGTTTTTACTCAGTGCTCTTATTTCTCCGTTTTTTACTCAGTGCTCTTATTTCTCCGCGCTTGTTTGCTGAGTTTAACCTCGTCTTTGCGCTCTCACATAAACACGGGTCCAGCGCTGTTATTGGACAGACTCAGACGAGGGGGCGGGGCCATTCTAAAGTCTCTGCACGTGACGTCAGAAGCGGAGGCGATTCAGAACGACTCGTTTTATCCCGTGTTTTCTGACTTGTGTGGGTTGGTGGACGTACGACTCTGGCTTCCCAGTAGTACATTTTCACTACTACAGTTTATAACGTGATCTGCCAATGATCAGTGAATATGGCCGTAATCGTTGGTGATATAATCGCTACGGACAGCCGAGGTAATTCCAGGATCAAGTTGTTAGCAGCGTAACTAACCTTCTTTTGCCGTTGAATGTCCAGGTGTTGTTTTTCTGAGCACACTTCAGTTTTACTCCCTTCACCTCTCGCCTCCTCTCTCTTCCGCAGGCCTTCTTCAAGCAGAACAACGTTCCTCAGGAGAGCCGCTTCAACCTGAAGAAGAACGTGGAGGAGGAGTACAGGAAGTGGAAGTCCATGACCAACGAGAACGACATCATCACGCACTTCTCCATGCAGGGCTCTCCTCCGCTCTTCCTCTGTCTGCTCTGGAAGATGCTGCTGGAGACGGACCACATCAATCAGATCGGGTTCAGGTGCGTGCCCCACACACACACACACACACACACTGTAGTGAGCAGTGAGCTCACATGCACAGCAGAGGGCAGCCAGCCACAGTGCCCAGGGAGAGCACACTTAAAGACTCCTTATTTGGATCGTCTGCGTTTGTCTTTCACACATGGAACCGTCAAGTACCCGTCTTTCCTTCTTCCTCCAAACATCCCTCGTCCTCGGCTGCAGTGGCTGAAGTGAGCGCGGACCCCTGAAGGTGCGCAGGGCTCTTTAAAGGACGCTGGAAAGTGATGATTGATTGTAAACAGAGAGGGGCCTGCGATCAGAGAAACCTTTATTTCTTTACTTCAGGCTGAAGAAGAATTTCAGAGCTGGTGTTTCTATCTTGGCCTGGTTTTCTGTTGAGTGTTTCTGCAGTAAGGGTTGGAACATTGCTGTGTGGATCTGGTTGATTCCATCCCAGGCTCGGTGTCTCAGAGGGAGTTTTAGACTTGAGCAGGAGTGTGTTTATTTATTATTAATACTACTATTATTACTGACTCATCCTGTGAATAATCATCGGAACAACCCAAGACTGTTTGGAAAGTGTGTGTGTGTGTGTGTGTTAAACGCTGTGTTAAGGTGGCTGTGTCTGTGCAGCTCGTATGACTCACATCACGAGTTCCCGCAGCGATAAAGGAACGGGTGTTCAGACTAAACCAGCTGATCAGAGGAGAGAGGGACGGAGGGATAGAGGAGTGTGTGTGTGTAGAGAGAGAGAGAAAGAGAGAGAGAAGTGAGTGAGATGTGTGCACGGTGCAGAAATCACAGATCAGCCTTCATTAAGCAGCCTGGATTTTATATATATATATCTGTTTTTCTTTTCTCTCTGTTTCTCTCTCTGTCTCACTCTCGCTCTCTGTCTCTCTCTCTCTCCCTCTCTCTCTCTCGCTCTCTCTCTCTCCCTCTCTCTCTCTCTCTCTCTGTCTCTGTCTGTCTCTGTCTCACACTCTCTCTGTTTCTCTCTTTCTCTCTCTATCTGTCTGTCTCTCTCTCTGTCTCTTTGTCTCTCTCTCTCTCTGTTTCTCTATTACTCTGTCTCTGTCTCTCTCTCTTTCTCTTTCTCTCTCGGTCTGTCTGTCTCTATTGCTCTCTCTTTCTCTCTCTCTCACTCTGTCTCTCTATTTCTCTCTCTCTTGCTCTCTGTCTCTGTCTGTCTCTCTTTGCCTCTGTCTCTCTCTCTTTCTCTCTCTCTCTGTCTGTTTCTCTATTACACTCTCTCTCTCTCTCTCTTTGTCGGTCTGTCTCTCTTTGTCCCTCTCTTTCTCTTTCTGTCTGTCTCTGTCTCTCTCTCTCTCTCTCTCTCTCTCTCTCTCTCTCTCTCTCTCTCTCTCTCTCTCTCTCTCTCTCTGTCTCTGTGCGTCACTAGACTGAGAGAAGCCTTTAATGGAAGGTATATTGTTCTCCTGCGCTCAGAGTTTACACGGCCATCCGCTGACGTTTCTGTTTTATTGCTGTAGATCTTCTGAAGCTCTCAGACTGCAGGATTTTTACTGGAGACCAAATAATAAACGGTCTCTCTCACTCTCACACACACACACACACACACACACACACACACACACACACATACACAGGGCCTAAATCATACACTGTGTGATATTGTAATGCTCTCCTCCTCACACCACAGCTACTGACAGCCACATATTAACTCTGGGAGCTGAAGACGAGTTACCTGTGAACGATTTGAGACATCGTCTGTTATTTCACCAGTGTTTCTGTTTAAATGAAGGTACAGCGAGCGGCGAGTGCTTCTCATAATAATAATAAAGACGTTCTAATGTGAAGTAGGAGTTACTCATCTCTCCTGATTAATGATTATTCATGAATTCAGAATGAAACCTTTCACTTTCTGCACATCCGGTCCTCTCCTGGTTCTGCTCGGAGTCTCTAACAGCTGCTCTAACAGGGCTGAGCTCTGCAGGAGACGTGGACCGTCCAGTGCCGGTCACCCCTTTATTTCTCCAGAGTCAGATCTGTTTATTAGGAATGTAAACCCAACCCGTTTCCCCCCGTGTTTCTGCCGTTCCTCATCCTTCTCTCTTCTCCTCTGTTTGACAGGGTCCTGGAGAGGATCGGGGCGCGTGCTCTGGTGGCGCACGTGCGCACGTTTGCGGATTTCCTCGTCTACGAGTTCTCCACGTCGGCGGGGGGGCAGCAGCTGAACAAGTGCATCGAGATCCTGAACGACATGGTGTGGAAATACAACATCGTCACTCTGGACCGCCTCATCCTCTGCCTGGTGAGACACAGCTGACCAGCGTCCCCTAAAGATTCGAAAATAGATCCGTCTCGTGGCTCACGTGAGATGTTTGCGGACACAGAGACGCTGAAAAGTAGTCAATTTCAGGCCCCGTCCGCACGGTTTTTAGCTGTTTTCGCTCTGTTCTCTTTCTTCTCCGTTTTCACTCAGTGCTCTTATTTCTCCATTTCCACTCAGTGCTCTTATTTCTCTGTTTTTACTCAGTGCTCTTATTTCTCCGTTTTAACTCAGTGCTCTTATTTCTCCGTTTTTACTCAGTGCTCTTATTTCTCCGTTTTTACTCAGTGCTCTTATTTCTCCGTTTTCACTCAGTGCTCTTATTTCTCCGTTTTCACTCAGTGCTCTTATTTCTCCATTTCCACTCAGTGCTCTTATTTCTCCGTTTTCACTCAGTGCTCTTATTTCTCCATTTCCACTCAGTGCTCTTATTTCTCCGTTTTCACTCAGTGCTCTTATTTCTCCGTTTTAACTCAGTGCTCTTATTTCTCCGTTTTTACTCTGTTCTCTTTCTTCTCCGTTTTTACTCTGTTCTCTTTCTTCTCCGTTTTCACTCTGTTCTCTTTCTTCTCCCTTTTTACTCAGTGCTCTTATTTCTCAGTTTTTACTGAGTGCTCTTATTTCTCCGTTTTTACTCAGTGCTCTTATTTCTCCGTTTTTACTCAGTGCTCTTATTTCTCCGTTTTCACTCTGTTCTCTTTCTTCTCCCTTTTTACTCAGTGCTCTTATTTCTCCATTTTTACTCAGTGCTCTTATTTCTCCGTTTTACTCTGTTCTCTTTCTTCTCCGTTTTTACTCAGTGCTCTTATTTCTCCGTTTTACTCTGTTCTCTTTCTTCTCCGTTTTTACTCAGTGCTCTTATTTCTCCGCGCTCGTTGTGTCTGTTTTACTGAGTTTAACCTCGTCTTTGCGCTCTCACATAAACACACAAACACGGGGCCATTCTAAAGTCTCTGTACTTGACGTCAGAATCAGAACGGCTCGTTTTATCCTGTGTTTCAGACTCAGGCTGCGCACAGAGAACTGCCTGGTGTCTTGTTTCACAGTGTGTGGGTTGGTAGCCTCCTGATTCACACATTAATGTGAACATACACTTGTTTAAATAAGTGGAAAAACAAATCTTAGGCCTGTTTCCTGCCATTTTTGCGGCTGAGCACTCGGCTCTAATTCATCCTCCGGTGTCTCGCCTGTAGGATGAGAGTCTCAGCTGGATGATCAATACGTCTCCCACCCTACAGCACACTATTTATTAGCTAGGAATCGATCAATAACGTCAGTGGTAATTACCAGAGAAGGTTTCCGTGCTGTCAACACGAGTGTGGAACAGTCTGGGGTTGTTTTATTAAACGAGGCGCCTGTTGCCCTGGGGTTTATTACCGTGTCTTTGCTGTTATTGTTCCGCTGAGGCGTCAGAGACGTGCTGCTGCTGTAAGACATCGCTCTGTACCGAGCGGGCCGTGGGAGAGTCTTTAAATATTAAACAAGGACAGAGGCTAGGTTTGTTCGGTGTAGTGAAAAACACCAGGCCCTAGCAGATCTGCAGTGAAACAGATGAGCTGTTTTTACTCAGAAGGGTACTGTCAGTCTAGACGGGAGAGTGCTGTGTTGCTGGGTTACAGTTGTTGAAGTGAAAAGGCTATATATATACAATTAATGTTGTCACTAGGGATGTGCGGTATCTACAGTGTTCATACTGGGGGTCTAGGGTGGGGGGGGGTGTTGTTGGGCTGCAGGAGCTTTATCTCTGTGAGTACAATGTCGAGTGAAGGGTTTTCGGCGCTGTGCAGTTCAGCTCAGTTCAGCACAGCCCCACAGTGCACACCGACACGTGTTGACGATAGAACGCCTGGCGCTGGAGGAACTGAACAGTTATAAAATAAGTGAAATAAGGCCGTTCCACACTGTTTAGAAGCACGGTTGGCGCTAACAGGCTCTTGTGGTTTAGCGCACCACAGCAGGTGATTTTCCATTGAACCGAGGCTCACATTTAGAGATTCGAGTTAAGGATCTCCTGAGAGTTTTGTCTGTTTTTCAGCTTCATTCCTCTCTCTTTTAACCCAAACTCACACTGCGGTGGGTGACTGGGCTTGTGTTTTTATCCCCCACCCGTTTTCCGGGTGTGACATCAGCAGTCCGTGAGCTCCCACAGCACCCCCTCCCTGTGGCTTTTTGTAATGCACATAAATGAACTTTATGGCCTTGTACTTAAACTCAGAACAGAAACTAGACACACCACGCACACGTCATTTGATCATTAGTTTTATTTGTTATTCGTCTCCTCTCGCGGATGTTCTGCTGCCCTTAGGTTGAAGAGATTTATAAATGCTGTGGTCCCTTTATGAGATTTTGTGGTTCATTTTTTGCATTTTGTTTTTTGTTTCTGTTATTTTAGGCCATGAGGAGTCATGAGGGGAATGAGGCACAGGTTTGCTACTTCATCATTCAGCTTCTCCTTCTCAAACCCAACGACTTTCGCAACAGAGTCAGTGACTTTGTCAAGGAGAACGCTCCAGAACACTGGCTCCAGAGCGACTGGCACAACAAGCACATGTCCTACCACAAGGTAACTACACCACACACAGCTAATGGTACTTTTCCACTCAGCTCTACTCTCTGATTGGTCCCTGGTTGGTTTCCAACAGCTGCCCCCTGAAATGTATCAGTGTCGTCTCTAACCCCGTCTCTAAGGGGAACAGTGGTCTTTGGAAACCACAACAACGGCGGTGGTAACGTTAAGCGGTGTGTACTCATGGTGTATCGGCGTGTTGTTGTTGTTTGGGACTGAACACAGCTCCGTCATCAGTTCAGACAGATCATTCATTCATTCATTATCTGTAACTCTTATCCAGTTCAGGGTCGCGGTTGGTCCAGAGCCTACCTGGAATCATTGGGCGCAAGGCAGGAACACACCTGGCTTGCAGGGGCACCGGTCCTTCACAGGGCAACACAGACGCACACACATTCACTCACACACTTACACCTACGGACACTTTTGAGTCGCCAATCCACCTACCAACGTGTGTTTTTGTACTGTGGAAGGAAACCGAGCCACCCGGAGGAAACCCACGCAGACACAGAGAGAACACACCACACTCCTCACAGACAGTCACCCGGAGGAAACCCACGCAGACACAGAGAGCACACACCACACTCCTCACAGACAGTCACCCGGAGGAAACCCACACAGACACAGGGAGAACACACCACACTCCTCACAGACAGTCACCCGGAGGAAACCCCCGCAGACACAGAGAGAACACACCACACTCCTCACAGACAGTCACCCGGAGGAAACCCACGCAGACACAGGGAGAACACACCACACTCCTCACAGACAGTCACCCGGAGGAAACCCACCGTTGGCCACCGATCCAAGGAGCGTTTTTGCTCTTGGGCTCCCCCTACAGTTGCAGAGGGTAGTTCTCTTTTACAGGACTGTGCTGAAATCAATGTCGAGGGGTAGGGCGTTTTCCTACACCCCTCTGAAAATTACATAGTGCAGTTTCTGCAGTGCTGAGCCCAGAGTAGCAATGACAAAGGCGCTGTTCTCAGTGGAGCATCACAGTGATGTTGAATGTGTAACTGTAGGTAAAATATTAACTGGTGTTTCATTAAATACATAAACAGACATTATGAGTTCATCACATTACAGCTTTCAGATCAACAAACACACGGCTCCCATCCTGCTGCCCCTCGAGGGCCCTGCTTCTTATTTCTGTCCATTGGAGTTGTAAACACATCAAGCTCTTTAAGGCCCAACACACTCTCGGCTGTGTTTCCAGTGCTGAGTGGGCGCCAGCAGGGGCTCCTGATAAAACCCTGCGACGTGTCTGACGTGAGCTAGACCTCTCTGTAGCGTGCCTCCATTATTGAGGCTGTTTGGTGTAGAGCCTCTGTAACAGCTGAAGTGTTTGCCATCGAGGAGAGACACAGGAGGGTGTTTGCAGTTGATGAATACATTAATAACGTATTTGAGACCGACTGCATTCATCGGAGTATGTGCTCCCAGCCGAATGAATGCCGCTTCAGAACAAAAAGCCCTTTAGAGCGTGTTATTATCCAGATTGCACCCAGTATGGAGGGCCTCTGAAATACCAACAGTTCATCTCTCTCTCTCTCTCCCTCTGTCTCTCCCCCTTCTCTCTATCTCTCTCTCCCTCTCTCCCTCTCTCTCTCTCTCTCCCCCCTCTCTCTCTCTCTCTCTTTCTCCTCTCTCTCTGTCCCTCTCTTTCTCTCTCTCTGTCCCTCTCTTTCTCTCTCTCTGTCCCTCTCTCTCTCTCCCCCCTCTCTCCATCTCTCTCTCTCCCCATCTCTCTCTTTCTCCTTTCTCTCCCCCCCCTCTCTCTCTCTCTCCCTCTCTCCCCCCTCTCTCTTTCCTCTCTCTCTCTCTCTCTCTCCCCCCTCTGTCTCTCTTTCCTCTCTCTCTCTCTCTCTTTCTCCTCTCTCCCTCTCTCTGTGGGGGTTGGACTGTTATTGCACTGACATTTGTGAGAGTTGCCGTGTCTGCCCTCTCTGTCCTTGCTGTGTAACGGTGGTAAATGTTAGTGAAAGAACAGTTCAGTCCCAGATCACCTCCTGACCTCTTCTTCTGACCCATGGAGCAGTGAAAACTGAATCCAGCCATTGCCTCATTTACCAGGATGAAGAGTCATCACCGCTCACACACTGACGCCGGGACGCGGGGGAGTGAGGGAAGGGCCTGAGGCTCGTTTAATCCAATGTGGAGGTCTTGAAAATAATAGATTGTTGTTTGCTGGTTTTCTTTGGCATTACTCTCCTTTCTGTTTGTCGTAGGGCAAAAGGTGAAGGGTGAGGTGTGTTTTCATGTGACGGCACAAGTTTGTTACTGTTCTCTTCACAATTTATATAAAGGCTTAACAAACAACGAGCACCGAGTAAAAACGGAGAAGAAAGAGAACAGAGTGAAAACGGCTAAAAACCAGAGCTTCTGCTCCTCGCTCCTCACTGCTGTGCGCTCGGGGTCGGGGTGAACAGCGAGCGGCTCATTATCATTTAAAGGAACAGGTGCGTTCTGAACAGGGGCTGTTTACACAGGGGGAGAACACTGCTGTGGGACTGTTCCGTGTAAGGACATTTTGCCGGGCACGGGTTCCTGGTTCTGTGATTGGTTAAAGAGAATTTATTGGCTAAGTGCGAAGGATTTTAAAGGTGCCTCACATTAATGTAGGTCAGATTACTGGAAAACATGAGAGTTTCTGCTGAAGACATGAAAAATAGATGTAGAGAGAGAGAGAGAGAGTGTCTTCATCCTTTAGAGAAAAGGAGTGAGAAAATCTGGGTCACATTCAGAGTGAGCGCTGGGCTCCGGCGCTGATCTCCTCTCCTCCATGTAAACGGCTTTAGTGGTGTGTGTAACGATGGAGAGTGCTCTTAGTTAGCGTTTACTCATAAGAACAGGCCGAATGAACCAGTTTATGCTCCATAGAGGGGGCTGTCCTCTGCACTGTCTGCAGGGGAGGAGTCAGAGGAAATGACCGACTGCTCTTTTAATATCAGTGACTCTGTTATATACCTTTGATTTTCTCTCTCTCTCTCTCATTCCTCCTTTTTCTCGTTCTCTCTCATTCCTCCTCTTTCTCGTTCTCTCTCTCTCATTCCTCCTCTTTCTCTTTCTCTCTCATTCCTCCTTTCTCTTTCTCTCTCTCATTCCTCCTCTTTCTCTTTCTCTCTCTCTCATTCCTCCTCTCTCTCTCTCACTCTCTCATTCCTTCTCTCTCTCTCTTTCTCTCATTACACCTCTCTCTTTGACTCTCTCTCATTTGTCTCTCATTACTCCTCTCACACTCTCTCTCATTCCTCCTCTCTGTCTCATTACACTTCTCTTTGACTCTCTCTCTCATTCCTCCTATTTCTCTCTCTCTCTCATTTCTCTCTCATTACTTCTCTCTCTCTCTCTCTCTCTCATTACTCCTCTCTCTCTCATTACTCCTCTCTTTCTCTCTCTCTCTCTCTCTCTCTCTCTCTCTGTAGAAATATCCAGAGAAGCTGTATTTCGAGGGTCTGGCGGAGCAGGTGAATCCCCCCATGCAGCTGCAGCCTCAGTACCTTCCCATCTACTTCGGGAACGTGTGTCTGCGCTTCCTGCCCGTTTTCGATATCGTCATCCATCGCTTCCTGGAGCTTCTGCCTGTATCCAAGTCCCTTGAGACCCTGCTGGACCACCTCGGGGGGCTCTACAAGTTCCATGGTGAGAGAGAGAGAGATGTGGGATCTTAGGGCTGAGTTTAATGCAGAG